>NC_092877.1:154853560-154991060 GCF_028372415.1 Notamacropus eugenii | reverse complement strand
CCCCTATCCACCTTGCCAACTAGCTGCCTAGGACTGTAAGATCCAAAGAACCATAGTGCCTACAGCATTATGTTACATGTATGGAATTTGTTGTCATTGATTGGAAGTAAAAAAGTCAAGTTACAGATATGAAGAAGCAAACATCTGCTATGGAAAATATTTAATTCATATGTTGATGTTCTCCTTGAAAAATAGGTTTTTCTTCACTTAGTATATTGATTCCTAAATATCTTAGACACTAAACATGTAACATCACTAAACAAGCTAAGGCAGCCTGAACCATTGATTGGAATGTGATATATGGTTTGGATCTCTGTTTAATCAGGTTATTTCTGTTGTTAATAAAAGGATTTGTTCTGTGAAGTTTGGATTCAGTAAAATGGGGGTGCTTGAGGACCTAGAGGGCCACATGTGGCCTTGAAGCCACGGGTTCCCCACCCTTGTTTGTATAGGGTCACATACTTAGTAGGTATTTAAGGTAAAATTTGAACTCAGAGCTTCCTGACTCCCACTCTTTAGCATCTTATCCAGTGCAACACCTACCTGCCTCTCTCAGGAAATGATGATATTTTAGGTTTATGGCTATCATTTTACACATGCCCTAACTTTCAGTGACAACATTTTGTTTAAAAAGGTCAAGTTGGAGTTGTTTCAATTACTCATTGAATCTTTTCATTTTTCTTTCATCTAATTTGTTATTGATTTTGGTCTTAGCTCTTACGAGTTAGTAGTCTGACTCTGCATAGACAGTGATTCAGGAATCCCTCCTACGCTGGTACCCATTTGTAAGAATTTATTTTTTATAAGACTCTAACCAATTTCATTTTTTACAATGTTGTTCAATGCTTGTTATATTCGGCACCTCAAAAGTATTTCTTAAATGAAACATTCATGTAAGGATGAAGCATGTGTGTAGCATTCAAGCCTTTGGCCTTTCCCCTTACTTATAGCTAAACCATGTTTCCCTCCCAAAAATTTTCTTGGTCCTTCCTTATACTTACCTTTGCACTGAAATCACTAAATGTTAAAGCATAGACTCCATTTCCAGTCCTTTCTTGAGTTTCTTTTATAATTTCTCTTCCTCTTCTGCAATAATTATTGATCTTTATACGATAATAACCTCCACTGTGACCTCCCTGCAAAATCATGAGTTCGATCACTGATGACCAAGTGAAATGTGACCCGTGAAATGATATTTCTTGTTGCATTTGGATATGCAATAAAACCACATCTTCCAACTCCTTTATTTTAAATAACTTTATACTGTTCATTGTTTAGAACAGAATTAAACACTTAAATTACTGCTCTTTTATCAGACCTTTTAATTACAGTGTAGTGAGTATTTTGAAATTAATTTATTGTAAACTTAAATGCACAATAAAGAAAAAAATTATGAACTTTCATGCTAAAACAAATATAAAACAAGAAAAGGGGGAAAAAAGCATTGCCATGTACACAGCAGAATGTAAGAGAGGATTCAAAATATACAGCAATAAATTTCCATTTCAAGAAACCTATATAATAAATATTACTCGTCATGCTCAGAACTGTCCATCTTTTCTTTGCTTCCTTGTGAGCTTTCTTTTGCTCTCTGCTATGTACTTTTTAGCTTGTTCTTTTTTCCCCTTCTCCCTCACCAAGGCTGCAATTTAAGGGGGTGGTGTGGAGAGATGCATATACAGATATACAGATATGCATATAGAGTCTATATGTATATACACATGTATACACATACAGACATATACACATACATGCAACATAGATACATATATATAAGTACATTCATATACTTAGATATTTATAATCATATTAAAATATTGACATAGATAATCATATGCATCTATGTAAGACCATACTACATACTATCCTTGTTTGTACTCTTTCTCTGAGGTTGGATACCATCTTCCTTCATAAGTCCAAGTCTTTCAATATTTTTCTAAGTCTACCAATGGGTTCTTTCCTACGCCAAAACAATACTCCAACCTTGTACTGTAGAGTGATTTTAAATAGTATAAAACAATATTGGTTAAACTGACTGACAGTGTAGTTTCCCTATGTTTCTCTTTTGGTTAAATCTATTTTAGCTTTAACTTTGTCTAATATATTAATTACTTCTCCTGTTCTTTTCCTAATAAATTCTACTCCTGATCTTTATGTTTACGTGTACTTGTTATTTCCTATTCCTCCTGACTCTTCTACTTTACTTCTACCTACTACCTTGCCCTCCCATTACTTAACGTACACCCCCTACAAAGATCCCTCCCTTATCCTCTCATCCCCACCCTTTCCCTTTTCCCTCACTTGTATCTAAATTTAGAAGTTTTTATAGCCTTCCAAATATGTGTGTATGTACATGTGCGTGTTGTTCCCCCTTAAACCCATCCCTAATGAGAGCAGGACTCCAGAACCATCAGCTCTCTCCCCACCCCCCATCTAATTCCTCCTGGTCAGTTTTTTTCTCTTGCACATCGTTTGTTTAAGATAATTACTCTTTTACCTTTTCTTAGATGGTATTACTTTTTAGAATCACATCATACTCAACTTTACCCCAATCTCTCTTTTGAACTACCCAATTAATAATTACAGTCTTAGACATACAGTTTACATTTCCTCATATTAAAAAGTAAAAAGTCAGTCCTTATTGAATCCCTTGTAATTAGTCTTTGAGGTTTACTTTATATTTCTGTTGGATCTTGTATGTCAAATTTTCTATTGAGTTCAGATCTGTTTGCGATAAAATCCTGACAGTCTGGCAATTTGATGAAAGTCTATTTTTTCATTCAGAATTTTGCTTAACTTTACTGGGTACTATACTTTCAGCCACAAGCCTAGTTCTTTTGCTCTTTGATGTATACTGTTCCAAGACCTATGGTTGCCACTGCTGGGTCTTGTGTGATTCTAGTTGTGGCTGCACCATATTTGAATCAGTTTTGTTTCTTGTTTCTCATATTTTCTTCTTTACCTGGGAGTTTTGGAATTTAGCTATGATATTCCTGCATGTTTTCCTTGTAGGACATCTTTCAGGTGGTGAACAGTGGATTTTTTCTATTTCTATTTCTACTTTCCTTTCTTGTTCTAATGCTTTATTTCTTGTATTAGTGTATAAAGGTTCTTTTTTACCATAACTTCCAGGTAATCTGATTATTTTTGTTTTCTCTTCTTGGTCTGTTCTCTAGATAAGTTTTCTTTTCTTCTTATTTTTATTCTTTACATGTTTATATTGTTTCTTAGTCTCATACTTCCTCTGATTTCCCCTTGCCCAATTCTAATTTTCAAGGAGTCCTTTTCTTCCTTATGATTCTGAATGTCTTTTTCCGGTTGGTTAACTTTCTTTCCACAATATTCTTGTTTTTGTTGGGTTGTTTTTTTTTTAATTTTCCTCAATCTCTCTCATTTGATTTTTAAAGTCTTTTAAAAATTCTTCTATAAATCTTTTTGTGCAGGTTTTTGTTGTTATTCTTTGGGGTAGTAGAACCTTTTTTTGGCTTCAGTATGCTTCTCTGCAGATGAACCCTAGTCTTCTCTATTCCAATAGTAACTTTCTGTAGTTGGGTTCTTCTTTGCCTGTTTATTTTTTTAAAATTTACAGCAGCTTCTTGTACTCACCTCTAGAACTGGGGTATGGGGTATAGTGCTTCTGGTCTCACACCCTCCTTCAGTTCTCCCTTCTGGCCTGGAATGGAAACCAAGAACTCCGCCCTCCTATAAGTGCCCCACAGTCAGTGGTGTCTCCACCCCACTGCTTCTGCACTCTCCCAGAGTGTGCCAGCTTCTTCTCACCCAGGGCCACATCTCAGCAACACAGCTGGGTCTGGAATCCTTTACCAGCAGAGGTTCCTTCAGTCTTCCCCCAGTCAGACATCTGACTCTCCTTACTGTCTGGAAGGTAAAAATTCCTGTGGTTGTGGCTGAGACTACCTCCCAACCCAGCTAGCCCCAGGGCTTGTCACATGCTGTTTCAGTGGAACTAGTCTAGAGATGTTTAGAATTCACAGGGACCACATTTTTGTCCTGGGATTTTTCTTCAGATGTTCTCCAGTTGTCCCAAGAAGACCACTATTCTTCCCCAACTCTTTTTTATTTTTAGCACTCTATGTTTGCCCTGACTTGTTTTTTGTCTTGTTTGTGGAGAGAAACTGGAGTGCTTAGAATTGTCTGACCTACTCCACCATCTTCCCAGAATTCTCTGTTTTTGTTTTAGTGGTTAAAATTATAGTATTTTAACAACCAACTTTTTTTTTTTTTTGCAATAGTAATTATAACAAGTTATCAAGATAAAACATGACTCCCTAGATTCTGTATTCAAGCTGGCATGACAACAATTGGGCTTAAGAAATAGGTTGGGATGCTTTCATCTAGCAGAAGTAAAGCAATGGGGGGTTGGATTTATTTGCTCATATTTTCCTTTTCCCAAAATAAACAAGTGTCAGCACAGCTTGCTCCCGTATTATAAGTCTTTCCTGAAATGTGTTGGTAACACATGGACCAGTCTCCTGGACCTAACACAAAGGAAAATAAAAACAAAATCAGTGGTCTCTTCATCAACATGCCTGAGTGCTAGCATGACCATTTTCATAATATTCATAAGCTCCAGACTTTGTATTACCAGGGACACTGTGTGATGGGGACAGGAAGAAAACACAAGACATTAAAAAGTATTTGGGAGCTCCTAGGGAGTATAACAAGTATTGAGAAATCATTCTTGATAAAGTTGTATTTCTTTTTGGGGAAAAAAAAGTGTAGCCACAAGACAAAAAAGAAAATTAATGGTGGAGACTGCAAATCTCACTTTCAACAGAAATAAAGACAAGTATGATATTATGTTTATGAACCTAAGCTGAGATAATTATTTATGGTGAATAAGTCCCAATTTACTACCTATGGCATTAAAAATTGGATAACTTTGTGAATTTGATAACGTTTGTGAAATCCTTGTAAAGAATGTGTGTGTATTTGCCTATGGGCCTTTTCATTAAAATATTCTATTTTGAGTTTATTGCACATTCCTTTTCTTCTCTCTACATTCCATCCAAGCTGGTCAGCTTGCTCTTCCCAGTAAATGACTTTCCATTTCTTGCTTCCATGGCTCAGCCCAGCCTGCCTCTACCATCATGCCTGCAAGGTACTCCTGGCTCACCTTGGCCTTATAGAATGTATATTTGGTTTCTTTCAAAGCTCAGCTCAAATGCCATGTCCTAGAGGAAGTAGGCTCCAGATCCCTCTCCTCAAATGACTCTCCAGTGTTTGTGTTGTTTCCCCCCAAATAAGATGGAAGCTCCGTAACTGCAGAAACCATTTCCTTTTTTTCCTTTGTAGTTCTAATTTCTTAGCACACTACTTGACACTGATATTTGTTAAGCAGATGAATAAATAAGTCTTGATCTACAGTAAAAAGGCTATAGGGGAGCTGCTTTTAGTGTTTCGGGACATGTTTAGTTGGGAAAGGACTTGCCACAGATGAACTCCACTGTGTTTCTCTCACCAATGACTATTGCTACCAGAATGCTGAGAGATCAAGAATCTACCCACAGCTGGGCCCATTTTCCAATGATTAGAAGTACATCGCCTCACTGAGTCCCAAACTAGTCATCAATATTGGTGCATGACATGTTTATGGAGGACTAGCACCTCTGATATGAGGTCTTGCTGAGTTCGGTTGAGGGCTGCTCACCCATCTTTGGTGTCCACCTTCACCCAACTCTCACCTATGACTCCAAGACGCTATAGTTAGACCAGCCTGAGGATAATTGACAGGTCTCAAACCCATCAGTGAATTTAGGGGATGTCTACCCCCAGCATGTGAAGACTTCCTTGGGTAGATGAGAATCCTTTGTTCCAATGACCATGAACATAGCTGAAACAAGCATTAAGAACTTGGTCATACATCTAAGACACCAAAGTCATTCACTGCTTTTGTGCTGCCACTGGACTTCGATGACTCTGGAAGAGAGAGTGAGGCTGATGATTCTGTGCAACTCTGCTTCACTTAAATCCAATTCATTCACAAATCAAAACATCACCCTGTGATATCATTGTTCCTCTTCAAAAATGAAGGGTAAGCAACAAGTCATCAGTAGAAGTGATGAAAGCTACCAAAAATTTGCCAATATTGATGCTTTCTTCAGTACTAAACATCTGACTTAAGCAGAAAGGAAGAAGAAATCTCAAAATCCAAAGAACCCTTGGAGAGATACAATATACTATGTCATTTTTCTTTCTTAGCTTCCTCACAGAGTTATTTAACCAAATCTCTATGCACATGCGCACATATGCACACACGCTTCATGTGTTTGCACACCCTTCTGGGATTACAGCTTCCTACACAGGTAAAAATAGTGTAAGGCCAAAGACAGATCCCTGAGGTATCTGTAACTCCTTCGAAGCTGACATTGAGCCATTAACAAATGTCTCTGAGTCTGCCTCCTTGCGTGGCCATGTTGTCCAGAGGTGTCAAATTCTAATAGAAACAGGTCACTAAGTTATACATAAGGATCCCTGCTGGCTACATGTTGACTCAGAAAACAACATTTTAATATTATTTATGTTCTAATGTATTTTTGTTTATTTTGTTATGTATTCCCCAATTGCATTTTAATCTGGTTTAGGCCCACTAGAAGTGTTAGGACTTACATGTTTGACACCTCTAATGCAGTTCTATACCTTTTCCACAAGAAAAATGTGATTTTATTAAATGTTTTGCTAAATTCTAGGTCAACTATTCCTTTAATTCAGCTAGTCTAATAACCCTTTCAGAAAAGGAAATAGGTGAATCCTTTATGACTTGATGACATCAATTTGCTCATTGTGATAACTTCTTCCTTTGTTAGATTGATCACCAGCTAACCATGTGATAATATGTTCTAGAATTTTGACAAAAGCAAAGTTCAAGTTTATCAGTCTGTTGTTTACATCTACCTTTCTTTTTCCTTTCAACATCTGGGGCAACCTTTGCCTTTCTTTAACCCTGCAGCACCATTTACCATCATCTTTCATTTTTCAACTTTTTTTTTAATTTAGGGAATAAAAGAAGCATTTGAAAATCATCTTTCAAGGACCACTGACAATGGCTCAGCAATAGCATCTGCTAATTCTTTCCACAACGTAGAATGTAATTTATCTCAGCCAGAGGTTAAAAATCATCAAAAAGAGCTAACTTACAAAGCTATTGGTAATATACCAAAATGAAAGTGAATATTGAATACCAAAAAGAAAATTAATGATTAACTCAATAGAGAGAAATGCAGGAGCCAGCAACAGAGAAAAATTGAGTTGAAAGAAATTTGCAAACAATTGAACGTTAGGAAAACAGAATATAATGTCCAATGGGAGGAGTCAAAACAAGGAATTAGAAATGGAATCAAAAGTGACTCAGGAATGCTGGGAACTGCCCTGGGCACTGGAAGAGAGCCATACATATAAATCTAAAGTAGAAATTTTATCAATGAGCCTATGCTGTTAAAAGGGATGGGAGGGAATGCTAAAATTCTGCTTTTTCAGTAACAAGATAAACCAGTGACCTTCCAAACACAACAGAATCAATAGAAAGTGCTCATTTTAGTACCAGACATGATGACTCCAGGAAGGAGTCTGACTAAGTGGAAGGAAAAGCAGCCTAGTTGCAGAAATCACAAGTCTTGTATAAGGAAGTTTTGGGGATCAGATCAAAAATAGAGTGACTCCCAGGAAGATGAAAGTTTCATGAATATCAAGCTATTAACTTTACCTGGAGAAATACCTGCTATAAATGCTGGCTACCTCAATCTCTAGAGAAAGAACTACGTGTCTCTATTACATGCATTCATGTTGAACTATGAAAGAGCTCATGTAAAATTCTAGAGCCAAAAGGGTATTAAGGAGAGTCTAAGACAAATTGGGAGAGAAAACCTAGTAGACCCATGAACAGGGGCACAGGAAAGTTTTCACCTGATAGAGACTGTCTGGGGGAAAATAACATCCTCTAAAGCAGGATTCTTAACCTGGGGTCTGTAAACATGGAGAGAGACAGAGATAGAGACAGACAGATGGACAGAAGAATTTCAGTATAATTGAATTTGGTTGTTATCCTATAGATTTCATTTTCTGCATTTAAAACATTCTCAGAAAGTCACAAGACTTCACCAGATTACCTAAGGGAAGTATGAGAGAGAGACAGAGAGAGAGAGAGAGAGAGAGAGAGAGAGAGAGAGAGAGAGAGAATGTGTATGTTAAGAGCCCCTACTCTAAAGAAACAGTTCATCTCCAGAGAGTTAGAGAGACTTCCAAAGATTTTCGAGCTTAATTTCACAGTTGCAAGTTTCCTGATATGGACTTAGAAAAAGAGCTAGAATCACTGGAGCACCAAGTATTAAGTATATTTGTTTGAAGAACTTACTACTCACCATGACAAATGAGCAATTTACATCTTTGCTGTGTATGGTCATTGATGGACTTTGGCAACTCACCATCAAAGCTATGACATTAATATTAACAATGACTCTGTCATGGTTTCTCAGTGCAACCAGCAGAGAATGCCAGCACATACACGTGGACTATTTTCATCTCACAGACCATCTGCAAGTACAGTTAACTGAATCTATGAGCTTAGATTGACAGAAAGGAAATTTTGTTTTACTTTTTCCATCATTAATGTGAGATGTTGTTCTCATTGTATTTACTTTTAATATTGTAGATGTAGAACTTGATGGGAATGAATTTGTGAATAGTAACCTTACCTTTTCCTTCTGGATACCCATCAGTCCACTACCAAGAAGTTCACTAGTAACCTACTTTTTATCTTATTCAGAGAACCTACCTGAAAACTAATTAATAACTGGAACAGCAAAATACATAGGTATCATACATCATATTATACTACAATAAAAGGGGGCATGATAATGGACACCATTTACTAACTAACTTGAAATACAGGGGACTGGATGAAGGTTTACAAGGTGTCTTCAGTTTGCTGCTTACATTGGCACTGTCACAGTCAACACCTCATACCCACCTAAGCTGTGTGAATAAGGGGTGTGGAAAAGCAAGACACTTTCCTAGCTAGTTCTGTGAATGCTAATATGTTCCATGAATAATAGATCATAGGACTGAGGAGGTGACTATACATTGTAAAATATAATAAGAAACTTTTGATTCAATATTCTAATTCCTAAAAAGCCATGGTGACTAGTTGGGGGAAGGATATTCAATCTATTTGAAAGGGATTCCAACTTAATTCTTTCCAAATGGACTTCTTTCCTACGGCAGTTCTTTCAAAAAGGGATTGAGTCAGCCTTTGGGGTGAACCTAACATACAACCTGAGGCCCTCACAGGAGCATGAGATGAAAAGATGTGACCTGATTTGACAAAGAGTAGTAGAAATGGCTTCTGGAATTTTTGATGTTTACCATTCTTGCTCTCAGATTTTCCAGTTTACCAGAGGCAAGAGTCCAAATTTGCATTTATCCCCTGTTTCTCCTTTTCTGAATAATGACTTTATAATTAAAAATGATAATAATAATAAAAAATAAATAGCATTTGTATGGCACTTTAATGTTTACAAATAGCTATGCCAAAGTTATCTCACTGGGTCTTCATAAGAACTTTGTAAGGTGGTGATACTATCATCCCTATTTTACAGATGCAAAAACTAAGGTTGAAAGATGTTCGGTAATGGACCAGGGTTATCTTGTTGATAAATCCAGGATTGTGAATATTATGAATAAATGAATAATTATGAATGAATGAAAAATACGAATAAATCTGCCTGAAGCAGGTTGGATTCTGTATTCCAGGTCAAGTACTCCATCCACTACACTGTTTAGCCAAAGAAGAAGATCTGTTTTAAAGTGGAAACTATCTTTTTATTGAAGGTAAGCCTAGAAGCCATCCTTTATTTAGTTAGAACTGGACAGAAGACAACTCTTTTTTCTGAGCTAAGGATTAATCAGAAGTCATTTTCTTCCCCTCCTCCTCTAATCTTACACTAGAATTTTTCTTCATATTTTTTTCTCAAATTACATGTAAAATTTATTTTTAACATTCATTTTGGTAAGTTTTTTTTTAAAATTTCAAGTTCCAAACATTCTCTCTCCCTTCCTCTCCACTCCCCTTTTTGGGAAGGCAAAAAATTTGATATAGATTATACAATGTCACATTGAAATGTTTATGTGACACCACGTTTGAGTAGGCCCTTATGCAACTGAGAGGTATCATTCTACTGTAACCCTATTACAAAAGTGGGGTATAGGGTGTGTTCAGGGAGGACAAGTACCTTTGGCTGCCAAGTCCTATTCAGGGTTTTTTCCAACTTTGGGGTTCACCTGTTCCACCTAATTCTCACCTGTGGCTCCAAGAAGCTGCAGCATGGGCAGTGGCCACACTCTGGTAAAATGTTTTGGCAGATGGGTCAAACCAGGTTGAGCGTAACCAAGGTTCTCAGACCCATTGGTGAGTTAGGGGGGTGTCTACCCCAAGCATGTGAAGATTTCCTGTGGTGGAATGGGCAGATGAGAACAATTTGTTCCAAATGAAGGCAATTAAAGCAGGCAATGTGGAGCACTTAGAGCTTGATTAGACACCAAAGACGCCAAGGTCATCCACTGCATCCTGAGGCATCTCCAGCCATCTTGGCTCTGTCCTGCCACTAGACTATGATGACTCTGGAAGAGAGAGCAAGGCTGACAACTTCATGCAACTCTACCTCACTTAAATACAATCTACACACGAATCAAAAGACATCACCCATATCGTTTCACTATTATGCCTCAAAGTCCTGTAGGGACTGCCAAATAATGAAGCAGCAGGTGCAGATACACTGGGAGCTGTAGTCACAACCCTGCACACAGGCAGACCAGGCCATAGGGTCGTTTCTCACTGGATGCAGCAGTGGGTTTCGGCAGTCCCCTGGGTGTCTGAGCATTCTTTTAAGGATCGCACTGCTCACCTCCTGGTGTGAGGAAGGGGGCTAGAAAAGGTGCAATAAATGTTGCCTGCTTACCCAACCCTTGCTTGATTACCAAGGCAGGTGGGGAATGCCACTATGTAGTCAAAAAACACAAAAAAAGAACAAAATGTACAAAAACATCTGCAAAGATGATTCCACTCACCATCGGCACATGGAGCATGTGCACACTAATATACAAAACAAAATGCAGTAGACCTGAAAGAAGAACTGCTCTTGTGGCAAGAGAACTCAGCAGGTATCACGTCCAAATAGTAGCCATGAGTGAAACAGGGTTGGCAAATGAAGGCCAGCTTACTGAAGTTGGAGCTGAATGCACCTTTTTCTGGAGTGCACTCGGTGAAGGGTAGCACTGTGAAGCTGGTGTAGGTTTTGCGATCAAAACCAATATAATCAGCAAACTGGCATGCCTGCCAAAAGGAGTGAATGACAAGCTCATAACAATGTGATTGCCACTTACAGGAAAATGTAATGGCACCATCATCAGTGCCTATGCTCCCACCATGACAAACCCTGATGAAGTCAAAGACAAATTTTATGAAGACCTAGAGACCCTTGTCGTCAATGTGCCAAAAGAGCACCAGATTATAATTCTGGGTGACGTTAACACTAAAGTAGGCTCAGACTACCAAACTTGGCAGGGAGTCCTAGGGAGAAATGGAGTTGGAAACAGCAACAGCAATGGTCATTTACTGCTGAAGACTTGTGCATCGCATGACCTTCTCATCACCAACACTGTTTTCTGTTTACCTAAACGCAATAAAACTTCAAGGATGCACCCTCGCAGCAAACACTGGCATCTAATAGACTATGCGATTGTAAGGAGAAGACACAGACAAGATGTGAGAGTGACAAAGGAAATGTCTGGTGCAGAGTGCTGGACTGATCATAGACTTATCCTTTCCAAGCTAAATATTCACATTCATCAAAAGTGCCACCCCCAAGGCAAAATGACTACCAGAAGAACTAATGTGAACAAATTAGAGCTCTTCTCTGAGTGTGAACAGTTTGTTGCTGACTTGGTGGGAAAGTTGAGCCAACACACAGTTGACAACAGTGGAGCAGAAAAGAAGTGGGTAGCTTTCAGAGATTTGGTGTACAGCACTTCATTTGCTCATCTGGGTCAGAACACTTGCAAACACCAAGACTGATTTGATGAAAACAATGGGGAAATTCAGAAGCTGCTAAATGGAAAACAAGAACTCCACAGGATTTACCAGCAGTAGTTCATCAGCCTCTAAGAAGGCAGCATTGAATTCCATCAAAAGCAAAATATAAGCAGAGCTTAGAGATGCAGGATTCCTGGCTCAGTAAGAAGGCAAATAAAATTTAGTTTTATGCTGAAAGTAACAATCCAAAGCACTTTTATGATTCCCTGAAAGCTATTTATGGACCAAAAACCTATGTTGCATCACAACTACTCAGTGCTGATGGAGCCACATTGATTAGTGATAAGGACATGATCCTAGAGAGATAGGCTGAACACTTCCTAGTGTTCTCAACAGACCATCCTCAATCAATGCTGAGGCCATTGACTATTTACCTCAGGTTGAAATCAGTCTCTCCTTAGCTGAACTTCCAACTGAAGAAGAGGTTTTGAGGATCATTAGGCTCCTTTCATGTGGCATAGCACCTGGTGCTGATTCTATTCCAGCTGAGATTTATAAGGTAGGGGGACCATTGCTCATACAAAAGCTGATTGAAATTTTCCAGGTTATATGGCAGGAGGAGGTTATCCCCCAGGAGTTCAAGGATGCCTCCATTGTCCATCTCAATAAGGGCAAAGGGAACAGATTATCTTGAAACAATCACAGGGGGATCTCTCTCATTGCTGGCAAAGTTCTTGCTAAAGTCCTCCTTAATAGGCTGATCCTTCACCTAGAAGGTGGTCATCTATCTGAGGGCTAGTGTGGCTTCTGAAAGGGCTGAGGAACAGTCGATATGGTGTTTACTGCCCAAAAACTCCAGGAGAAATGCTAAGAGCAGAACAGAGGTCTGCACACAACATTTGTAGATCTGACCAAAGCCTTTGACACTGTTAGTCATGAGGACTTATGGAAAATTACGTCAAAATTTGATTGCCTGGAGAAGTTCATCAATATTGTATGTCAATTTCATGATGATATGTTTGCCTGGGTTCTAGAAAATGGACAATGCTCTCATACCTTCCCAGTCACCAATGGAGTGAAACAGAGTTGTGTACTTGCTCCCATGCTTTTTAGCATGATGTTTTCAGCCATGTTGACAAATGCTTTCAATGAGGATGAACATGGCATCAAGGTCAACCACCATACTGATGGTAAGTTCTTCAATCTGAAAAGGCTACAAGCCAAAGCCAAAGTGGAGGGAGTGTTGGTGCATGATTTTCTGTTTGCAGATGATTGTGCACTCAATGCAACCTCTGAAGCTGAGATGCAACAAAGTATGGATCAATTTTCCGTTGCCTGTGATAATTTTGGCCTAATAATTAACACCAAAAAAATACAGGTGCTTTATCAACCACTACCACACCATCCATACATGGAACCATAAGTTACAACAAATGGAGAAGTTTTGAATGCTATGGATAAGTTCACTTACCTTTCCAGGGAGGTACACATTGACAATGAGGTTGATGTACACATTGATAGAGGTTATTCAGTGTTTGGGAGGCTCCGAAGAAAGGTTTGGGAGAAAAGACGTGTTAGACTGACTACCAAACTGAAGTTCTACAGAACCATTGTGCTGACCTCATTGTTATATGCTTGTGAAACATGGACAGTCTACCAGTGCCATGCCAGGAAACTGAATCACTTCTATTTGAACTGTCTTAGGAAGATTCTGAGGATCACCTGACAGGATAAGGTACCAGACATTGAAGTCCTTATTCAAACTGAACTGTCAAGTATTCAAACTATGCTTCAGAAAATGCAACTCCAATGGGCTGACCATGTTGTTCCAATGCAAAATGTATGCTTGCCAAAAAGACTATTTTATGGAGAACTCACATGGGGTAAGTGACCACATGGTGGCCAGAGGAAATGATACAAGGACACTCTCAAGGTCTCTCTCAAGAACTTTGGATTTAACTGTGCAACTTGGGAGACACTGGCACAGGACCACTCAGCATGGCATACCTGCATCAGAAAGGGTGATGCACTCTTTGAGTAAAGCAGAAGTGAGACAGCACAAAGTAAATGCAGGATGCGCAAATTTGGGATATGCACCTGAAATATTTACATGGACTATCTGTGCCCAACCTGTGGTAGACCATTCCGAGCTCATGTTGGTCTGATCAGCCACAGTTGGACACACTGAAATTTCACTTTATCATGGTGATGTCATTTGGGTCCTCTTTGAAGACAAAGGACAACAACCAACCAAGCAATCAAATTACAAAGGTAATTGCATCCCTTGATTTTAGAAATTAAACTGAATGATTAGAATGGGCTGAACTCCCTCCAGGAAATTACAAAATTCTATTAATGACACCAACCTTTTCCCCAAAACAAAAGTCCATCCCATTTATATCAATAGTCTGCTGGAGATGGTGCATGAGGTCCTCAGAGAATTAAAAGTGAGAATCACTGAGAGAGGTACATGATGGGTATAAATACTCTGGAACAGAAAAAATATGAACAATTGTATATGAAGAACTATCATAAAATATTCTGTCAAAGCATGTACAAACAAAAAAGAATATGAGGCCATGTAAGATGATGAAAGCAAGGAGTAGCAGATGGACAACCTGAATGTTCCATTGACATCTCCAGTGTCTTGAGAATTTCCTATGGCAAACTCCTATGGGAGGTCATTGTGTTAGGGCATGTTCTAGTCATGGACAATTACCTGATAGGTCATTTCAAAAGATGTTACTTGATCCCAGAATACTAGTTACTGAACAAAAAACTCTGAATGAATATTAATCTGTTAACTATACCTCCTGCATGCCTTAGAATCTGGAAACCAGTGTCATAGAGTTGAGTTCAATCCAAATTCAAGCCATGAACAAACATCGGCACATTTGTTCTTTGTATGAGCTCAAAATCACCTGTGCAAGGAAGAGTTGTTTTCAGAAATACAACTAAGGTCACAAAGATCAGGCTTCGAGCTTTATCAAGTTGTGTCCAAAGTCAGACATGGAATGAATCCTATTCTCTCCTTTCTTCCATTCTCCTTTATTTGCTCACTCAACCAATCACAATGCTTGGAAATTCAAAAGCATAAATCTAGGAACACAGATAACAGAAAACACTTTGCTTTTCTCCCAGTCACCATCCCAGACCCTGTCTCCACGCAATGCCCCAAATGAAGGAGAATCCTTAACACAATGCCCTCCAGAGAAAAGGATTTTCCTATACAAAAAGAGAAAGCTAGAAAGTCATACTGGGACTTATCAAGAAGTCACTGAACTATCACCACAAACTGGATGCAGGCTTGAGGACTGTAGCATCTATTGCATCCCTAGTCATTGGTGAAGATATCATTTAACAGATTTCACCTGGAAATGTAAATCTGGTGAGTGGATTTTTTAAAATTGATTTTATTTTCAATTCACAGAACAAAACAAACATTTCCATAACAAAGTACAATAAAAAAAGATGATTGCACATGAAACTGAAAATCTACCATTTGCCACTTGCTATTTCCTCCAAGTATACAATAGTTATCATGTAAATTTCTTTTCTTTTCCTTTTTTTTCCTCCCCCCACCCCTGCCCTACAGATGGCTACCACTAAACACAGATAGGTATATAGCTTTCCTTCTCAATGGAAGAAGGGGGAGTGGAGGGTGAAGAAGGGAGAGAATTTGGAATTCAAAATTTTAATAATAAATGTTAAAAATTATTTTCACATGTAACTGGGGAAAAATCAAATGCTAAATAAGTACAAACCCCCGCAAAGATACACACACACACACATATATATACATAAATATATATACACACACATATACATACACATATATAGGTATTTGTGTGTGTATATATATTATATATATATATATATATATATATATACATATATACATAATGATTCTATACACACTTCTATTATCAGTTTTTTCTCTGGATGTAGATAATGTCTTTCTTTCCTATGACCTTTACTTCACATGGCTCTAACTGTGGCTTCAGGGAGGAGAGGAGTAGATTTTTTCTTCAGTCACCCCACCTCCATTCTACATCTACCCAAGTAGTGAGGATCCCTTTAACTATTTAATCCATTTAATTATTCATTTGGAAAGGCACCTTTGTGACAAATATGTAAATCAAAATACAAAGAAGAAATGCCAGACCTAGAGGCCTGTGGGCTACCCGAGTCTTTCTTACCTCACCTCACGAGGTCTTCGGCTGGCCACGCCGGGTGCGCATATGAGAGAAAGGACGTTCCAGAGTCGAACAAGGGTTGAGCTTTATTACAGGGTCTTGGTTACAAGTGCAGGGGATTCTTCCTTAGGAGGGAGAGAGAGAGGGATCTCCCAAGGAGGCAAAGATCTTACAATAAGAGATTGGAAGTAGAAGTATAAGTGAGGAGAGAGGGGGAGGGGAGAGAAGGAGAAGAGGAAAAGCGGAGCCTTGTGTCCTCTTTGGCTCCTCACGTGCTAAGAGAGCTTTCAGGCTTCCCTGATCCTACTTAACTCTCCAGTCGCATAGTTTGCATCTAAATACCGTGCTGTTAGATAACAATAGTGTGCCCAGATCCGGGACAATCTCGAGGGCGGGGAGATCTCTCTCCCATCACGTTTCTCATGGGAAGAGGCGGAATTACTCGAGATAGCTCGGTTCACCTCGATTCCCAGCCGTTTCCTGGGGGGGTCTCGTGAGAGCTCTAAGATTTAGAAGTTCCCATCTTTACCCGCCCGAGACTGTCCACACGGAATTGCTTTACCCGCCCGAGACTGTCCACACGGAATTGAGCTTCCAACCCCAACAAAGAAATCTGTTTTCTTCCCATTTAAAAATTCCTAGAACTCCTAGAAATCGTTTCTATCCCTAGAACTCATTCCAAATCAGTGCCCTTAATTTTAATAAGGAAAGCAATTAGAGAAGATGAGTCTGCATGGATGGATTATAATCTGCCTAATTAGAAATAACGTAATAGCAAGGAGAGCATAGATCCATTTAAATTTTGGAATAATGTTAAAGAGGTTACATTTTTAATATAGAAGTCATTTTTAATTGATTTGCATGACACATTGAAAAAAGCAGAAATGCCAGAATCATAAGATCTGGGTTCAAATGCTTGTTCTAATCTTTATACCTTGGAATAACTTATTTAACTTCTCTGGGCCTCAATTTCCTCATCTGTAAAAGAGAAACAGGTTAATTGGTTGGCCTCTGAGTTTCCTTCCAGCTACAGTTCTATGACTCTCTAACTTCAAATGTTGGTCCTGGTGCTTGTAACTCATATTAAATGTGTGTGGATATGACTTTGATGAAGATCTAGTGATAGAGACTGAGGAGGAGCAGTCAGAGAGGTAGGAGGAAGACTAAAGGAGAGAAATGTTACCAGAACATAGAGAGGAGTGGATATCCAGGAGAAAGGGGTTATTGAGAATGTCAGAGGCTATGAAGAGGTCAAGAAGGATGAGGATTGAGGAAAAAACAGATTTGGCAATTAAGAGATCGTTGGTGACTTTGGAGTGAACTATTTTCAGTTAAATGATTTGGTCAGAAGGCAGGTTGCAGAGTTTAGGATATTGTAGGAGGAGAGGACATAGAGGTAGAATACAGATGGACTCCTCAGAGAGTTTAGCTGAGAAAATGGGAAGAGAAAGAGGCTAACAGCTGGCGGGGAGGTCTGGAGCAACTGTAGCAACTGATCTTTTCTTTTAATGGATGAAAGTGACAGAAGTTTGTTTGCAGGCAGCACAGAAGTAGCTGGTCGATAGTGAGAGGTTGAAGACTGGAGAGAAAGTAGAGCTGATAGCAGGAGCAATCCACTGGAGATTTTGACTTTAAGACTGTGTCCATCCGTGGCAAAGTTATAGTTTATCCATGAATAGAAATAAATTCTCTAGAAATATTTACTGTTTCTGGAAGTCTTCAATGAATCCTAAGGGAGAAAATATATGTGAAGAAAGCACAAATATAGAACAGTGTCCATTTGGTAAGTATAAATTTTGTCCTCTCTACTGACCTCCTCACTGCCACTAAATTCACATGGAAAATCTGTTGCCAGATCTTATTACTTTTGCCTCCATGACATCTTTCACATACATCTTTTCTTCATTCACATAGGTTTCATTATAATTCAAGCCCTCACCATTTAGTATATGAACTTTCTCAAGAACCACCCTGTCTCAAATTATTCACTCTCCAATCCATTCTCAATATTGCTGCTAGAGTGTTTTTTCTCAAGTGCCAGTCTTATATGTCATTTTTCTGGTAAGCAACTTCAGTGGCTCCTTTTTTTTCTAGGAACAATCATAAACTCTTCTCTTTGGCATTTAACGCCATTTACAACCTGACTTCAACCTATCTTTCCAACTTTACTGTTCATTATTCTCCTTCATGAACACTATGGTCCCATCAGAATGGTTTTCTTATCATTCCTCAACATATACTTTGAAAAGATCTGCTGATTAATTTGCTTGTGGATTCTTACACATAATGCTCTAGCTCCCATCTTTATCTATCTACTGACTGTTCACCATGACTAGAATGCTTTCCTGCTCACCTCTGCTCCATGGAATCCCTTTCAAATGCTGGAATGTCTGAAGGATTAGCTAGTTTAGCATTACATTACTTGAACTCAGAGCATAGTGGCTCCAAGGGACTTGATTTTGTTTTAGGGATTTCTTACTTAATTAAGCTCATTCCCCCTAACTCTAGGAATCCTTCTCCATAAGTTGAACAGGCTGGCACCAGTTTATGATTGTATACTCACTAACTTTAAGTTATCACAACAAAGGCTCAGGACTAGATTGCAAAGAATGAGAGTGGTAGTGTAGAAGGATGATTGGGAGTTTGGTGTCAGGAAAACCTGATTTCACATTGTGCCTCCCATACTAAGTTCTCTGGGCCTATTTATTCATCTATAAAAGGATACCGAGGTCTATACTATCTACCAAAGCAGCTAGGTGGTGTAGTGTTGGGCCTAGAATCTCTGATTCTGAGTCTGAGTCTCGGACACTTAGTAGCTGTGTGACCCATGGCAAGACACTTAACCTCTGTTTTCCTCAGTTTACTCAACTGAAAATGGAGATAAGAACAATACCTACCTTAAAGGACTGTTGTAAGGAACAAATGAAATAATGTTTGTGTGCCTTGTGAAAGTATTTAGCGTGGTGTCGGTACATAATGTGTGCTATATCAATATTTATTCCCTTCCCCTTCCCCCTGTCTCATAAGGTCGTTGTGAAGTTTAAGCAAAATAATGTCTTTGTGAAGGTTTTGATCAAGGAACTTCTCTGATCAGCTTGATGAGCTTACTGGGTAGTGAACCTTTGTGTGTGTGTTCTTCCTTCATTGCCAAAGAAGACCATGCCATCAGAGAAATGATGACATGACTTGCACTTGACTTTGTTTGGAGTGAGGGAGGGCTGTGCAGGTCACCAGCCTCACTTCTCCTCCAGACCCATCTGAATCCAGTGACCATATATTCATCAGGATGACTGGAGATGACCCAGGATGAGGCAATTGGAGTTAAGTGACTTGCCCAAGATCACACAGCTAGTGAGTATCAAGTGTCTGAGGTGAGATTTGAACTCAGGTCCTCCTGACTCCTGTAGTGGTGCTCTATCTACTGCACTACCTAGCTGAAACTTTGTATAAGATTTTGCTTGTATCTATTTATGGAGGAAATTGGCATGTTCCTTGGCGCTCTGGGAAAAGATGTATTCTGGTCTCATGATTAGTTGGTTTGCTTACAATGTTTTGGAATATATTGTCAAGAGAGGTACCTGGCCTATAAAACAACAGACGGGAAAAAAAACCTTCATAACTATTTTTTTTTCCTTTCTGCTCTTTTTCTAGAAAGATGCTGAATATAGCAGCTATTTGAATAAAAGGAGGGAACAGATGTGGTAGAAACACAATGCAAAGGAAGCTATGCTCTGCCCATAATATTTCCCAGTAGGAGAATTCCTGGACAATGTCATGATCCAGACTTCACCTTTGTCTAAGCAATCATGTAACCCCTCAACCACATGAGAGCTGTGACTCCGAGGATAATAGATTCAGAGCTAAAAAGGAAATTGGAGGCAAGTTAGTCCAACTCTTTCCTTTTATAGTTCAGGAAAGTGAGTGTGGCCCAGAGAGTTTAAATGATTTAGCCAAGCAGAACATGCCAGTGATTTCAGAGGTAGAATTCAAGCCCAGGTCCTCTCATACTAAACCGAGCACTTACTCCGTTGTATCACACTGGTCCCTTGGTTGAATGGTGGGAATTCCTGAGGGTTGCTACTTTAGCACATCCTTGAAGAATGATGCAGTGAGATGTAATATACTAGAAAGCTCAGTTTGGTGTCAAGAAAATTCGATTTCAAATGGTGCATCTGACACTAAGCTCTCTGAGCCTATTTATGCATCTATAAAAGAATATTACTCTAAAATATAAGAATTTGACCTCTTAGATTTCCTAGGTAATTTAATATTTTAATCCAGCCTTATAGCCAGTGAAAGTGAAATTTTCTGTGTAATGCCAGCTTTTGGGGTTGCCTTTAAAATAATTGCAAACTCAAGAATTTGAGAGAAAGAAGAATTTCTTTGGGTACAGCTTTGATTTCCAAGAATCATGAATGTGACCTCACCATTTGGGAAAGAAACTAGGTACTAAAGCCAAGATATGGAGGAGCAAAGGAGCATGAATTTTGCATTTTACCATTATACCGAGCTATTTGAGGACACACCACACACACACACACACACACACACACTCTGTTGAATCCTAAAAACAGTAAAAGATTGTTTCACTGTCCCTTTATTTTTTCCAGAATATCAATACAGCACCCATTGAAACTACTGGATAATTTGTCCCTTGTATGATTTCAGGAAAGTCATCTCCTTTTTCAGAGCCTCAGTTGCCTCATCTATAATATAAGAAAGCTAGACTAAGTGGTCTCTGTAGCTGAGCTCTGCCTTCCTATGGTTCTGTGGAAATTTTAATAAAAGAAGGGGAAAAAAGAAAGAAGGAAAGAAAGAAAGAGAAAGGAAGGAAGGAAGGAAGGAAGGAAGGAAGGAAGGAAGGAAGGAAGGAAGGAAGGAAGGAAGGAAGGAAGGAAGGAAACAAAGAAAGAAAGAAAGCCTATTGCCTGAGATAAGTAAATGATGACACCTCTGTGTCCCCTGATGAGCATTCTTCAGCCTGACAGCTCTTACATGAAACTTTCTCTCATCCTGCCATCTCCTATGAATCTCCATGGGACTTGTTTTATGATTTCCACCAGTACAGCAGGCCTGCTGCTCTTGACTCGATAGCCTCAAAAGGTGTTATATAGAAGTGACTCTCTCCTAAGAACTTTTCCAGTTTAAATTCTGGTGGTAACCAGAGGGTAGATAGACATCCAGCCAAGAATTCTTAGGCATTTCAACTTCACTGAAATATACTTAATATTCTACTTCACTTACTGCCCATTTTCTAATAGTAGATTTAGGAACAACACTCCAGGTCCACAGGTGTTACCTGGGAAAGGGTAATGTAATGTATCTGGAAACCCGTTATTTGTGTTTCATGGAATTTAATGAATTCTATGACAAGTTAGCCTGACTTTTGCCATACCTTTTTAAGATATTTTAAATGAGTATGTGAAATACTTTGTTAGGGGATTATAAATATATTTCCATATCAGAAGTAAGCAATAGAGAAATGAGAAACTTTGAAGAATTCCATTTGATGAAAACAGTGTGGAGGAAACAATTTTTAATAAAGTAGAATTAATATCATGTGCTCTGATCCTCTGCGCCTTGAATTCTAGAAAGAATGAAGACAGGCTTTAATCACTTAATTTTCTAATTTCACTTTCTTGAACCTCCAGAATTCCCATTTCATTTTGGTTCCCCTTCCCTCTGTAACACTGGTGTGTACATTTTTTAAAGTCTAAAACAAAGCAATAGTCTAAAGTGGCTGTTCAAAGACAAGACAGAGGGCTGACCACCAAGGTTTGGCTGGGGTTACCATGTCATATCATTCCCTTGATATTTCTGCTCCTGGGGCCAGAAATGCCCAAGTCCAATTTGTCTGCAGGATGAAAAACACTGCAATCTCAGCCCTCACTCAGTGACCTCTGAAAGAACCCTTATCATTGGTGATTTAAAACTGACACAAACAGCAGAGACAACAAATGCTTTGTTGCTGCTGCCAGCTTGGGGTGGAGGAGGGGGGGAAGCAAACAGAAAGAAAACTGTCAGAGCATTCCTGACAACAGCTTACTTTGATAACTATCTGGGATCATGAACTTTTAACTGGCCACCCCAAAATATGATTCTTTTATAGAACTATGATTCTTTAAAAGTGCAATCATCCACACTTCAGGTTCTTTCTGGTTTTATTATGCGACTCACTGAAATCTCTCAGAAACCCTTGACCTGCATTAATTCACAGTCAGGAAACCCATTCTGGTGCTCTTGCCAGGGTTAAAAGGATTTCAGAAGAGGAGAATAATTGTCAATTGCAGGTGGTATATTTAATCAATGTTTACCTTTCAAGGGTATAAGCTAAAGATTGTTTTAGCTAAGAGGGTATGCCTATGGACAGAATGACTCCAGGGTCCTATTACAATCAGGTTAATAGAAAGAAGCCCTACCAACAACAACTGGGTCCTCTCAAAAATTCTTTTTTTTCCTTTCTGATTACTGTTGTGTCTAGTATAAAACCAGCCAGTCTAGACAGGCACTGCTAGGCTAAACCCAAGGAGCTGGTAGTGGTCTTTGCCATTCCCCATCCTTTACTTGCCCTCTAGATTTGCCCTGGGTTGATTGCTCAAGGGTTGCCTATCCTAAGTTCCCATATTTAAATTTTATTCCCACCTCAGGTTTCTGAGGGACAATTCTGAATTTGTCTTGAGTCTAAGGAGTCCTTCTCTGTGTGGGGAGCGGAAGTGTAAAAAGATACACAGAATATAAACCGTAATCCAGGATGGGACAGGCAGCTTTATTCCCACACTCTGAAAATGGAACATTAAGCAATAAAGGATTGTAGAATGATCAGAGCCGGTGGTGAAGTGAATATTAAATTCCATTGGGATACTAGAAACAGTGATACTCTTTACATATTTTACGTTTCATCTCCATTGAAATCAGCCTAATTAGTGTCTAGTGGGCTGTTTCTTTCAGGGGTCTCTCTCTTCTGCCTGCAACTCTTTCCCTGTAGGACAACTTACCTTTGTTTCTACTGCAGCTGTTCCAGGAGTTAATATCTATTGATGTTGCTCCCAGGAAGAGGGCAAAATGGCTTCAGAAATCTGTACCAAAGGAAATAAGACCCAAACAGAAGGTGCTCCCATTCCTGACACTGAATTGCCTAGAAGGCTGTAAGCTCACTGCCCAGAGGTTAGGGCATGTAGAGCTCAGAAATTTGTTCTTGTCTCTTGAGGCCTCCAGGAAAAAGAGGTTAAGAGGTAAGGAATTGGGCCTTTAGGAGTACAAGTTCTGGCTCAGCAGCTAATTAAAAGTGTCGTCAGAGAAGATAGAAAGCAGTTGAGAATATCTATGCCTACTCTGAAGTGGAGTGAGGGGGAAGAGCCCTTCCATCATACAGAGTCACAAGGTGCTACATGAGTAAGAAAAGTTAGGAATTAAAGAAGAGTCTAACTCCATAAGCTATAGAGAAGATATTAAGTTGCATTGACGAAAGGAGTTTCCTCACCTGGGGAATTCCCTATATCAATGAAGTCTTATGTCCAACCCATATCGCTATTCATTTTAAACCTTCCCACAAAATTATCACTGAACTACCTCTGGTTTTCCCAACCTGAAAATTCCCAGATGCCATCACTTTCAATACTGAGTCAGTACTTGCTTCAACAGAGTTTGTGTGAATATATATATTTTATCTTAGTTGCCATCATTGTGTCTCACCACAATTAAGCAAACATTTGAATTGAAAAAGTGGGCAAGTGATTAAGGAAACCCTGAAGGGCATTGTTAGAAGAGACTGGCCAGGAAGACTTTACAGTTTTCTAATAACTCATCTTCCCTTGATTCTCTACAATAGGAATAAGTTCCACTGGGTTATCAACGAGACAAAGTCTTAAAGATTACTTTGCCCAGTTCTATCACAACTTTGAAGATTAACTCGACAAATAGGGCCATACATTTCTACTTATACCTACTCTTCATTCTTACCAAAAGAGTTAACCTTTGCTCAGAACTATGAAAATAGATCAAGGTGGATTCCTGGTCCTATAATTGAGGTGTGACCTTCCTTATACAAAGTCCAGAATGCAAATGGGTCAGTGGAGCACTGACATACTATAATGTAGCAACTGTGATGATGCTCCTCCAATAACACAAATAATAAAAGAATCTTCTCAATTTGACATTAGTATTTCGGCACATTTCTTGAGAATATAGAAGAGACAGAAAGAGAAGGAAGCAATAGTGCATCTCTGGCCAGAATCTACACTCCCCTGCATAACATAGCCACAGTACCGTAAAAAACTACTCCTTTTTGGCTAACAGTTCTGTTGATCAAAGGAAGATAGTGTATTTCAAAAGGTGTGGCATCACATATTAATAATGTTCCTTAGTATTTTGTGTCCTTTTTCCCCCATAGGGTAAGTGAGTCAACATGGAATAGTGGATAGAAGATCATTCCATCCAGGAAAGATGTGAGGATAAGTATTGTTGTTATCACGTACTGTTGGGATTGGAAGCTCAATTCCGTGTGGACAGTCTCGGGCGGGTAAAGGTGGGAGCTTCTAAATCTTAGAGCTCTCACGAGACCCCCCCAGGAAACGACAGGGAATGGAGGACAGTAGGCTCGGCTTTTCTTCTTTCCTCTCTCCCCTCCCCCTCTCTCCCTGCTTGTACTTCTACTTCCAATCCCTTAAGATCTTAGCCTCCTTAGGAAATCTCCCCCTCTTCCTCCTAAGGAAGACCCTCCCCTGCACTTGTAACCGAGACCCTGAAATAAAGCTCAACCCTTGTTCGACTCTGGAACATCCTTTCTCTCATATGAGCATCCGGTTTTGGCCAACCAAAGACCTCGGAGGTGAGGTAAGAAGACTCAGGTAGCCCACACAGGCCTCTAAGCCTGGCAACATACCAGTTGTATAATCTAGACATGTCATTTAATCTTTCAGTGCTCCAGTGAGCTATTGAGCACCTTAAGTTATAACCAAATCTCTGTCCCTGAAGTGAGGGACAATTTTCACCCATTATATGAATTTTCCACATAATTAAAATCACAGATCTTGGTAAAATAAAATGTTGGTGCTACCATGTTTTGTAAAGTACTATCACTGTCATAAATACCTAGGTATTTTATTTTATGCATATAAAAACATTATTTTGAGAAAGCATATGCACGTTTTACCAAGGTATTAAAGGGGTACATGACATGTACAAAAGAAAAGTTAAGAATCCCAGTTGCCTCTATCTATAAAGAACCAGGGAGATATAACCCTGTTCAGTTTTTTCTGACTCTTTGTGATCCCATTTGGGATTTTCATGGCAAAGATACTAAAATAATTTACCATTTACTTTTCCAGCTCATTTTACAGATGAGGAAACTGAAAGAAATAGGGTTATATGAATGGCCTGGGGTTATACATTTAGTAAGTCTCTGAGGCCATATTCGAAGACTTAAAGATTTGAGATTCAGGAAGATGAATCTCCTGCCTCTAGACCTAGCACTAGCAGCCATACAACTTATGTGGTCCTGTTTGACTACTAGTAGTATAAGATACCATATGCCATTGAGTTATATTTATGTGATAGGCTCTATTTAACCATAATTGTTGTTATTTATCCTTCATTTTCAAAGAAGACCAGTGACAGCATGAAGATGTCTGCTTCAGTCACAGAATTTCAGAAAATTATTTTTATCCACACATTCTACTGGGGAAACTCTTCATATGCTTAGGGTAGACCTCCCCTTAACTCACCTATGGGTTCAAGGCCTGTCAGTTACCCTCAACCTGGTTTAACCCATAGGCTGAGATAGTTTTACCAGGATATGGTCACTGTATGCTAGTGTCTTGGAGCCACAGGTGACCATAATTAGCATCTATTGGAGAGAGCAGTTTTCCTGGTGGGTGAAAGCCAAGCTAAACCAAAAGACTTATTGGTCAAATCCATTTAGATTATACCCCTAGATTTCCAGAACAGGTACTGCATCAGCCAAGATGTGGAGCTGGAGAGCTTACTTTTTCTCCTCCCCCAGCCCTACCCTCAGTACACTTGGCTGTCGAATGATATGTGTAACTATTGAAGTAAATATAGGACTGCCAGTGTCTCAGCCCTCTTCACCAACAAGGATCAGATAAATTATCAAGAATAACAATTGGTGATATTTAAAGAACGACTTCCAAGATGTCCTGGAAAGGAGAGAACATTGGATTGGAGGAAAGGTCCTGAGTTTCAATTGTGAATCTGCCACGTATTCCAAGTATAGCAAAACAGCAACAATAAAAATTGCTTGCTCTGGAGTTAGAAAACCTAGGTTAGTACAAATGAAACAAGAATCCACAGAGGTCATACACTAGAACCATTCTTTATAGCTTCTAAAACTAAAGCATTTGGACAGAGCAAGTCAACTATGACATGAGGGCCAAATCTGGCCACAAAAACAAGCAGGTCAGATAGAGCCTACAGGCTGTAGTTTGCTGACCCATGTTGCAAAGCCTTCGAAATTAAATCCATTGTGCAGGAATTTTTTTCACAAACAAAATTAATGTGCATAGAATTAAAAGGGATAGAGTTAATTGGGGAAATGTCTCTGAAGCAAATTTCTCTAATAAAAGTTTGACCTCCAAGTTATGCAGGGAATTGATACAACTATGTAAGAATAAGAGTCATTTTCTGAAACAAAATGGTCAAAGGATGTGAACAGACCGTTTTCAAAGGAAGAAAGGCAAAGTATCCAACAACCATTTGAAAAATGTTCCAAATCATCATCATCTCCATCCTCATCCTCATCCTTATCATCATTACAATAAAAATAGGTAACTTTTATATAGCACTTACTATGTGCCAGGCCCTATACTAAGTGCTTTATAATTTGGATGTGGATTGAAATGACTTCAGGGTTCTACCTCGTGCCCATCAGATTGGCAAAGTTGATGAAAATATCAATTATTTAAAGGAATATAGTAGAACAGGTATTCTAATGCACTGGGGCTCTGCAGTGATCCAAACATTCTAAAAATTACTTGGAACTGTCCCCCAAAAGTCAACAAACTGTGCATAGTCTCCAATAAAGTGACTTGGCTAATAATAGGCTGATACTCCAAGGAGATCAAAGAAAAAGGAAAAGAATTCAAAAGAACAAAAACATTTTTATCAGTACTTATAGTCATATCAAAAAGCTAGAAATGAAGTAGATGACCACCAGTTAATGTAACAAAGGCATTGGAATATTACTGTGCTCTAAGAACTGACAAAAACAATAGATTTGGAGAAAACTGGAAGGACTTGTATAAATTGATGAAGAAGCGAAACATGCAGAACCAGGACAATTGGTATACAGTGACTACAACTCTGTGAAGTAAAACAACTTGGAAAGCATTAAAAGAGCTTTATATTAGTAGGCCAATAAAACATGTATGTTTTTCTGTTTTAAATAGTTATTATTTCAGTTGGAGTGTTCAAGAAGTTTTCCAGAATCACGTGTATTTTCTTCTTTAAGATATTTAAAGCCATATTAAGTAAAATAAAGTTAAAAGTAAAAGTCAAGTCAGATTAAAATGTGAACTCATTATTATTTTTTAATCACACCTTGTTTTTACAAGTATTTGGTGTTCTCAGAGAGGAGCTTCCTCTTCCACTTCAGATCATCTTTTCTAAAAGTCAAGTCTTAGAGAGTCATGCAGAGGCCCTGAGATGTCAAGTCACTTTCCAGGATCATGTACTATATCCTGGATACATAGATATATAGTATGTATTAGAGGCAGAACCTCAGTCTAGGTCATCTTGACCCTGAAGCCAGCTCTCTAGACTCTACACCATTGGTATCAAAGTTAAACAGAAGCACTTCATTGTTGGAAGGATACTGGCTTAAAAAAACCACAAAATAACATCTGCGTTGTATTGTATTTTTATTTATTTTTTAAATACTTCTCAATTACATTTTTATCTGGTAAAAAACTCTGGGGAGTTTTTAGTGTGATACTTCTGTTCTATTCCACATTGCTTCTCATTATTATTAACAATATTATTATTGCCATCATCATCATCATCATCATCATTGTGTAGCCTTTGTACCTTCATGTTCTTATCTGGTAACTATTGAGTGCTAAAACTTTGTTGTGTTTACTCCATAAATTACAGCAAAGACTTTCAACCCCCCAAAAGAAAGACACCCTAGGAGATTTCCTTTGGAGTTTGAAGTGCATGCTTGGGCATTTAATGAAAAAAACTTCTTCCCTATGGAGAAACAAATCTAGTACCTACTTTGTAAGATTTTCCACTTAAGCTATTGTTGAGTTTGAACACTGAGATTTCATCTCTACGTTGCAATCTTGGCAACATTTTGTTCCCCAGAGCATCATATATAACCAGGCCTATGAAAGATTTAAGAGGCTATTCACTCCACTAGTCTCCTTTGTGCACTCAGCTCCCTCTGAAGTTGACTCAAGTCAATGAGAATTCTTCCTGTAATGCAAATATACACAATGAGAGAATCGATCCACTCTCAGGAGATATAGGCACTCTCTATTTAGGCACCTGCACCATGGTTATATTACTTAAATAAGCCAGTATTTGGAGGGATGGTGTCATGGTTCTAGCAAAATTGCTAATTACAACAAAAAAGTCCTTTTTATTTTTTAATATTCTCTTTTTAAAGTTTATTTTTATTCTATCATTTATTTTAAATTCCAAATTATCTCCCTTTGTCACCCTTTCCAATCCATTGAAAAAAAGAAAAACAAAAGCATATTGTGAATATAATTATGCAAAACAAATTTCCACATTAGACATGATCCCCCCAACTCTGCTTCCCCTCCAAAGAAAAAGCAAAAAAGAGGAAAAAAAATGTTTCCATCTGTAAACTTAGTCCATCAATTCTCTATCTGGAGGTAGGTACTTTCATTCATCATGAGTCCTTCGAAATTGTGGTGAGTCATTGCTCAAGATTATTGTCTTTCAAAACTGATTATCTTTACAATATTGTTGTTATTGTATGCACTGTTCCCTTGGCTGACTTCACTTTGCATCAGTTCATAGAAGTTGTCCCAGGTTTTTCAGAAACCGTGCCCTTCATCATTTCTTACAGCATAATAGCATTCCATTATATTCATATACCATAGCTTGTTCAGACTTTCCCCAGTTGGTGAGCATCCCCTCAGTTTCCAATTTTTTATCCCAGTATAAAGAGCAGTTATAAATATTTTTGTATCTATCACCTTTTCCTCTTTCCTTGGCCTCTTTGTGGTATAGATGGAGTAGTGTTTTTACTAAGTCAGAAGGCATGTTTAAACAGTTCAGTAGCTTTGGAAGCATAGTTCCAAATTGCTCTCCAGAATGGTTGGACTAGTTCACAGCTATAGCACATCAGTATGCCTATTCTCCCACATCCCATCTAGTATTTGTCACTTTCCATTTTTCCAGTTTGGCTAATCCTGATGAGTGTGAACAGATACATTATTGTAGATTTCATTTCTCTAATTATTGTTCATTTAAAACTTTTAATATGGCTATTGATAACTTTGATTTCTTTTTTCTCTGAAAGCTACCTATTCATTTTCTTTGACCATTTGTCAATTAGAAAGTGGTTCTTATTCTTGTAAATTTAACCCAGTTCCTTATAATTGGGAAATGAGAACTTTATCAGAGAAACTTGTTACAAAGATTTTTTCGTAGCTTCCTGATTTTCTTCTCATTTTAGCTGCATTGGTCTGTCATTTGTTTGATTGTGATTCTTTCCATACACACGAGTGCTCACACACACACACACACACACACACACACACACACACGCATGCATAGAATTTGTGTATTCAGGAAAACCGGAATTCAAATCCAGTCTTAGATACTGACTAGCTGTGTGACCTTGGGCAAGTTACTTAAACTCTATTTGTCTCAGTTGCCTCATCTGTAAAATGGGAATAACAATAGCACCCACCTCCCAGGATTGTTAAGAAAACCAAATTAGACATAATCATAAAGTACTTAGCATGGAGCCTGGTACGTAGTAAGCACTATATAAAACTGATAGTTATTATCATTATTTCAAGCTCCATTGATTTGCTTTTAATATCACCTTTTATATCTAAATCAGGTACCTATTTTGAGCCTAACTTGGTATACAGAGTGAGATGCTGATCTCTGTCTGGGATCTTTAGGTTTTATCTAACACTAGGTAATTGAGTTCATTTGCTTCTATGTGTTGTGTAGCTACTCTGTTTCTATACATTGTGTAGCTACTCTGTTTCTATACATTGTGTAGCTACTCTGTTTCTATATATTATGTAGCTACTCTGTTTCTATACATTGTATAGCTACTCTGTTTCTATATATTATGTAGCTACTCTGTTTCTATACATTGTGTAGCTACTCTGTTTCTATATGTTGTATAGCTACTCTGTTTCTATATATTATGTAGCTACTCTGTTTCTATACATTGTGTAGCTACTCTGTTTCTATATGTTGTATAGCTACTCTGTTTCTATATATTATGTAGCTACTCTGTTTCTATACATTGTATAGCTACTCTGTTTCTATATGTTGTATAGCTACTCTGTTTCTATATATTGTGTAGCTACTCTGTTTCTATATGTTGTATAGCTACTCTGTTTCTATATATTATGTAGCTACTCTGTTTCTATACATTGTGTAGCTACTCTGTTTCTATATGTTGTATAGCTACTCTGTTTCTATATATTGTGTAGCTACTCTGTTTCTATATGTTGTGTAGCTACTCTGTTTCTATATATTGTGTAGCTACTCTGTTTCTATATGTTGTATAGCTACTCTGTTTCTATATATTGTGTAGCTACTCTGTTTCTATACATTGTGTAGCTACTCTGTTTCTATATGTTGTATAGCTACTCTGTTTCTATATATTGTGTAGCTACTCTGTTTCTATATGTTGTATAGCTACTCTGTTTCTATATATTGTGTAGCTACTCTGTTTCTATATGTTGTGTAGCTACTCTGTTTCTATATATTGTGTAGCTACTCTGTTTCTAGTACCCAATTATATTTATGATTACAGCTTTACAGTATAGTTTAAGATCTGGTACTACTAGGCTTCCTTCTTTTCTTTTATTTTACCATTGATTCTCTTGATATTTTTAACCAGGATGAAGTCAATTATAAAGTAAATTCCTTGTATGTTAAAGGTGAAAAAGTAATGGACTAAAGAAATTATTTCTCAGATTTGATAGGATAGAACACAGTGTGAATCAGAGTCATTAGAAATAAGCCTAAACCGAGGGGAGGAGCCAAGATGGTGGAGTAGAAAGATACACGTATGCTAGCACCTAACCCACAGCCCATAAAATACCTGTAAATAAGAACTCCCAACAAAATCTGGAGCAACAGAAGCCACAGAACAACAGAGTGGAGGAGATTTCTGTTCCAGAGAGACCTGAAAAACTGACCCAAAAGGTCTATCATGCACCAGACCCAGAGCAGAGCCCAGCCCTGCCTTGTCCACACAGCATAGAGAGGAGCAGATCCGAGCAGGCTTCAAGGATGGAATCTCCAGCGGCCCGCAGGTCCCTCCACCCACAGAAGGCAAAGGTTAATGAGAGCATCTTTTCGGCTCCCTGAGCAGGGAGCAGGATGTGCCCATGACTCAGGCCCCCTCAGGCAGCAGCAACAAACAGGGGCTCCCAAAGCAGGCAGGAGTCCGGATCCATTGTTGAAGGTCTCTGAATAAACCCCCTGAGGAAACTAAGCCCCATGAGGCGGCCCTTCCCCAACCTGAGCACCTGAACTTAATCTCAACTGAATAGCAACCCTGCCCCCTCTGAGAGCCCTGAGACTGGGAAGCAGCATTTGAATCTCAGCCCCCAAGCACTAGCTGGGGGGATCTGGAAGCCAGGTGGGTGTGGAGAGGAAACTCAGAGGTCAAGTAACTGGCTGGGAAAATGCCCAGAAAAGGGAAAAAAAATAAGATCATAGAAGGTTACTTTCTTGGTGAACAGATATTTCCTCCCATCATTTCTGATGAGGAAGAACAATGCTTACCATCAGGGAAAGATGTAGAAGTCCAGGCTTCTGTATCCCACACATCCAGAATAAATATTCAATGGGCTCAGGCCATGGAACAGCTCAAAAAGGATTTTGAAAATCAAGTTAGAGAGGTGGAGGAAAAACTGGGAAGAGAAATGAGAGAGATGCAAGAAAAGCATGAAAAGCAGATCAACACCTTGCTAAAGGAGACCCAAGAAAATGCTGAAGAAAATACACCTTGAAAAATAGGATAACTCAATTGGCAAAAGAGGTTCAAAAAGCCAATGAGGAGAAGAATGCTTTAAAAAGTAGAATCAGCCAAATGGAAAAGGAGGTTCAAGAGCTCACTGAAGAAAATAGTTCTTTCAAAATTAGAATGGAACAGATGGAGGCTAATGACTTTAGCAGAAACCAAGAAATCACAAAAGAAAACCAAAAGAATGAAAAAATGGAAGATAATCTGAAATATCTCATTGGAAAAACAACTGACCTGGAAAATAGATCCAGGAGACACAATTTAAAAATTATGGGACTCCCTGAAAACCATGATCAAAAAAAAGAGCCTAGACATCATCTTTCATGAAATTATCAAGGAAAACTGCCCTGAGATTCTAGAACCAGAAGGCAAAATAAGTATTCAAGGAATCCACTGATCACCACCTGAAAGAGATCCAAAAAGAGAAACTCCTAGGAACATTGTGGCCAAATTCCAGAGTTCCCTGATCAAGGAGAAAATATTGCAAGCAGCTAGAAAGAAACAATTCAAGCACTGTGAAAATACAATCAGGATAACACAAGATGTAGCAGCTTCTACATTAAGGGATCAAAGGGCGTGGAATAGGATATTCCAGAAGTCAAAGGAACTAGGACTAAAACCAAGAATCACCTACCCAGCAAAACTGAGTATAATATTTCAGGGGAGAAAAATGGTCTTTCAATGAAATCGAGGACTTTCAAGCATTCTTGATGAAAAGACCAGAGCTGAGAAGAAAAATTTGGCTTTCAAACACAAGAATGAACAGAAGCATAAAAGGCAAACAGCAAAGAGAAGTCATAAGGGACTTTACTGAAGTTGAACTGTTTACATTCCTACATGGAAAGACAATATTTGTAACTCTTGAAACTTTTCAGTATCTGGGTAGTTGGTGGGATTACATACACACACACACGCACACACACGCAGACACACACACAGAGACAGAGAGCACAGAGTGAATGGAATAGAATGGGATCATATCTTAAAAAGTGAAATTAAGGGGTGAGAGAGAAATATATTGGGAGGAGAAAAGGAGAAATGGAATGGGGCAAATTATCTCTCATAAAAGAGGCAGGCAAAAGACTTTTTAGTGGAGGGAAAAAGAGGGGAGGTGAGAGAAAAACATGAAGTTTACTTTCATGACATTTGACTAAAGGAAGGAATAAAATGCACACTCATTTTGGTATGAAAACCTGTCTTACAATACAGGAAAGTGGAGGAGAAGGGGATAAGCAGGGTGGGGGGATGATGGAAAGGAGGGCAATGGGAGGAGGGAGCAATTTGAAGTCAACACTCTTGGGGAGGGACAGGATCAAAAGACAGAATAGAAGCAATGGGGGGCAGGATAGGATGGAGGGAAATGTAGTTAGTCTTACACAACACAACTATCATGGAAGTCATTTGTAAAATTACACAGATATGGCCTATATTGAATTGCTTGCCTTCCCAAAGGGAATGGGCAGGGAGGGAGGGATGAAGAGAAGTTGGAACTCAAAGTTTTAGGAACAATTGCCAAGTACTGTTCTTGCTACTAGGAAATAAGAAATACAGGTAATGGGGTATAGAAAGTAATCTTGCCCTACAGGACAAAAGACAAGATGGGGATAAGGGAAGGGAGGGATGTTAGAAAAGAGGGCAGATTGGTGATAGAGGCAATTAAAATGCTCAGGGTTTGAGGGTGGGGGAAGGGAAGAAATGGGGAGAAAATTTGGAACCCAAAATTTTGTGGAAATGAATGTTCAAAGTTAAATAAATAAATTAAAAAGAAATAAGCCTAAACCAAATAATGAAGTCAACATATTCCTGTGTCTTCTGCATTTGGAATTAGGTGCTCAAACATGGTATATGTTTTAAATTTGTGTTTTCAATCTTACTAGGAAATTTCTTGTATTCTTGTCTATTTAATATTCCCTATTCTCCATAATGAGGATTAGCACCATAAAATCAATAGTTTGGTGACAGAAAAAATAGACATATTCAGTGTTGTGACAGAGTGTGGGAAGACAGACATAGTAGTGCATTGTTGGTGCAGCTATGAATTGTTGCAACCATTTTGAAAAGGAATTTGGAATTATACAAATAACATGACTAAAATGTCTATACTCTCTGATCCAGAAATTCCATTATTGGGCTTATATATCGAGGAGACCAGTGGAAGAAAGTCCCCAACTACATCAAAATATTTACAGTGTTACTTCTGGTGATAACAAAATGGAAACGAAGTAAAAGTGGATTGACTGAGAAGTGGCTAATTGTGATACATTAACTTAATGGAAATAGTACTGTGCTGTAAGAAATAATGAACAGGATGAATACAGAGAAGCGTTCATTCACATGATTCACAAAAAGTGAAGCAGACACAATGACAGCAACAATGTAAAGAATAGCCATAAAACAAAGGAAAAATGTTGAAAATACGAAGAACAATGATGACTCTTAAAGAAGAGACATGAGGAGACAGTCTCATCCCTTTGCAAAGTAACATTCATGAGTGTGGAGCAATTCACAGGTTTTCAATTTTTTTATGTATTAGGGTGTTGCTGATTTTTTTCTTTAAAAATATTGTTATATGGAGAAGGATATTGGGGAAAATTTTACTGATATTAAAAAATATGGCAATAAAATTAATTTGAAAGAAATTCAGTTTTAAAAGTGTTATCCTCTTGTGATCAGGGGATGTCTCAGTTTTCTGTTTGTTTCCCCAGTGCTTAGCACATTTGTTGTTCAGTCACATCTGATTCTTTGTGGACCTGATCCCTGTGGACCATAGCATTCCAATACTGTCCATGGGGTTTTCTTGGCAAAGATAATGGAGTGGTTTGCCAATTCCTTTTTCAATGGATTAAGGTAAACTGAGATTAAATGATTTACTCAGGGTCACTAGTAAGTATGAGACCAGATTTGAGCTCAGATCTTTCTGACTCCAGTTCACTCTATCCACTGATTCATCTAGCTTCATCACTTAAGTACCAACTTAAGTTTTTCATTCATTCCCTTAACTCATTTAGGACATATGTGGATATTCAAATGAAGATGTTAAAATAATAAAAAAATAGTGTAGATGTGGAAATGAAATCTTTTTTAGGAAACAGTTTTTAAGTGATCAGAAAATTCTACGTTTTTAAATTAACATGAATTTGATAGTACCCTGGGGTTTTAAATACTACTAAGCTAAATAGTCCCATCACTTTTTGCCATGAGATGGTGGTATGATCTCCTAAGCGAAATTCTAAAATCTATTTTCTTGTAACATAGATTGAACCAGCATGAATGAACCACCATAAACTAGAGTCTTATTTAAATCCAAAGTTTCCTACTTCCCAGTATTACCATGTCCCTCTTGTATATCTTGAATATTTTCACAAATTTCTCTGCCTGCTCTCACTGTAATGCACCTTTGGGAACATGTTTGAGTAAGAAAACTTTGGAACCAGAGGGAAAAAAAAGCTATGCATGAAACAACAGTTTCATAAAAATACACAACCAATTGGGGAATTGTCTCCAGAGATTGGCTGCATAATTGTGTTGCCCCAAAGTTAATGAAATTCTCCACTGTCAAACTGGAATTGCAGTTTTAAAAGTATTCATAGCTTCTGTCTAATGAATTTTGAATGGCAACATTATGGATGTGTCTGCAGAACACAGCACAAATGTTAAATTGCCCTTTAGTACTAGGATAGAAGGGACACTGTTTCATTGGAAAAAGATGAATGCTAGAGAGTCATGCAGATGCAATTTATTTTGCATTTTATTTCAGCAAATGCAATGTTATTTTACATGCTATGTTGCCACTGTCAACCCAATCATTCTGCAAAATGTGATTATTTAAGAAACAATATGACATCCAATAGTTTTCATGAAAAGATGTGAAGGAAAGAAAAACATGGAAAAGACCTAAGAGGAAAGTAGTATAGACAAAACCTCACTGTGGAGCCCTTCACAATAGAGCCTGGACAAGAATGGCAAAGAGGGAGTTAGCAATACCTGATAGCCACACTATTAGACACAATAGGAAAAGAGAACTGAAAATCTTAGTTCTAAGCAAAAATAACAGGCAAGGCTAGCTTTGCAATTATTCAAGAAGAAATGAGCTCAAATTCTACCTCACATGCCTACTAGCTCAGTGATGTTGGATAAGTTTGGTTGGATGAATCATTTATCAGCTTATTCCTCAGTTCCCTCATCTGTTAAATAAGTGTGCTAGACTCTATGAATTCTAAGGTCCCTTTCAACTCTAAATCTGTGGTCCTACAGTCCCATGAGCGTACAATGTTTGTGTCTCCACAGGTGCCAGATAATAGCTATGTATGCATAAAGTACAAACTGGGATCCCTACTGAAAAAATAAATGAGCTAGTTAGAGGAAAACATCTATGCTTTCCAGGTAATTAGGAATAATAAAGTGTTCCTTGGGAGAATGAAAGAAATATTCAAAGAGAAAGCAAACATAAAAAGAATATGGCCTTTGTTGAGAATTTGGAAGCCCTTGTTCAGAAGATAGAAAATGTTATACAGAAAAGGAAGGGAAAAGGAAGGGTCACCGGACTTTTGGGATCTCTATCATCAAAAGTGGAGCTGGAAAAGAGGAAAAAAAACTTGTTATACTTTTCTCCAGGAGCCAAAACTAGGAACAACAGATAGAGGTCCAGAAAAGAACTTTTCAGTTCAAATGTATGGGAAAACTTCCCAACACTTAGAGTGATCCCAAATTGTAATGTACTGCTCAGATGGTCTACGTGGAGACTAGATGACCTTCTGTAGGGAGTATTACAAAATCATAGACTTGAAGGAAATCTCAGAGACTTTCCGTTATAACCCATCACTAACGAAGAATTCATTCCATACTATTTTGCTTGGTAATCACAAGAGCTGTCATGGATTCAATCATCATCTTCTATGCAGATGATTCTCAGATTTATTTATCCAGCCCTAACCTCTTCCTTGACCTCCCTTCTTATAACTCCAACTGCCTCCTGGGCATTTGGAACTGAATATCTCTATACCACTTTGAACTCTTTATGTCTTAACTCAATATATCTAAGCTGAACTCACTCATTTTCCTCCTCCCCCCTCCAATTCTGCCCTCTTCCTAACTTCTCTATTACTGTTGAGGACATCCTCCGAATAAAATCCAAGCTCACAACCCCATTATCATCTGAAATTCCTTAGTCTCTCTTACACTCTCTATTCAAATGTTGCCAAGTTTTGCTGTTTACTACCTTACTTGCATATGCTCCTTTCTCTTCTACAACAATGCCACCACCCTGGTCCAGGTTGGTTGCTCTGCCTCACATTTTTCCTCACTCCAATCCAATTTGATTCAGCTATTAAACTGGTCTAAAGCATAAGTCTGACCTTGTCACCCCTCCCCCATCCAATGAATGTCAGTGATTCCTTATTACTTCCAGAATTAAGTATTGAATCCTCTGGATTTCTCCTATCTTCTGGAACTCTCAACTTCCTGGTTTCTCAGACCTCAGACCTCAGACCTTGCACCTTTGGCAAGAAGCCTTCTCCAGTTCATTTTAATCTTACTTCCTGTCCACCCCCCAATGTGACATTATCTCTTAATTTGTCTTGAACCTATTTTGTTTGTATATCTTTGGCTGTATATTGTCTCCCCTGCTAGACTATGACGACCAGGAGAGCATGAATTGGTTTTGTGTTTGTTTGTTTGCCTTTCTTTGTATTATACTTAATACAGTGCCCAGCACACAGGACATTCTTAATAAATACCTGTTGATTTGACTTGACTTGACTGTATAACAACAATAGAAAATGACTCAAGAATGTTTTGGACCAGATGACCTTGGAGAATTCTGTGTTTTGGTTATCAAAAGTGGTCTCATGAAATCAGGCAAGATACATATGTGTATGTGTGTACATACATACAATACATATATACATATACATATATGCACAAGATCAGAGGATCATTAATCCTGGAAGGATCTTTAGAGGTTTTCTAGTTCAATCTCTTCCTTTACATATGAGGAAACTGAGGCCCACAAAGGTTAAATGACTTAAAAATCCCACAAGTAGTAAATACCAGAGGAAAGATTCTTTAAAGTCTTACATGGTTACAAAATATTTCATCATCTATTCTACATGGTGCTTTAACGTCCATGAAGTATTTTAGTTACAATCATGTGAGGTTGGTAGTATGTGTCATTATTCTCCTTTAATGGATGGAAAACATGAAGTTCAGTGAAATTGTGATTTGACCAAGGCTGCTCAGCTCGGGACAGAGTCAGGGCTTGGATTCAGGTCCTTTAATATCACATTCAGGGCTAGATTTGGAGTCTAGAAGACCTCTGTCCTTGGCAGACCACATTTGGATGCATCTGGTGCTTACTAGCTGTATGACCTTAGGCCAGTCATTTGAAACCTCCCTCAACTTCAGTTTATTTGTCAGTTAAGATTGGGATAATAATGATTAGAGAACTTACCTGATTAGATGGTTTTGAGAATTAAATGAGGTCATATATATAAAGAATTTTCCACATCATAAAACACCACAGGAACAGCAACAGTTTTCGTGGCTTAGTTAGTTGTAGGGTTATGTAGGATTACTAGTAGGAGCTCAGAGTACAGTTAAACATGTTGACTATTGATGGGTTGAATGGCATAGTAGAAATTGTCCTAATTTTACATCCAGACTCTGTCATTCATTACTTGTGTGACTGTGAGAAAGTCATTTAACTTCAATGAAGGAGTTGGAAAAAATGACCTTTATAGTACCTTCAACTTCTAGTTTTGTGATCCTATATTTTTTGTTTGTTTGTTTTCATCAGCTAATTTTCCCCTGAAACAGCGGTAGGGATTAGAGTTCCTCCTAAATAAAAAGCAGAAAAATATCTACCTAATATCTGATTTTGGAGGAATTGAAAAATTTGCCATGCCAAAAACCATCTCCTCCTCTATCTTGTACTCTCCACCTACCTCTTAGGACTTTCCCACCAGGTACCATATGCTAAAGTATTTTGGGCTGAATAGCAGGAGGAAAGAAATTATATGTACAGGGTGAATGCTTAACTCTCTCCTGTCTGTATATGCTTTCCTTACACATATAAAATACATGCAAAAGAGAAAACCCTACTTTGAATTATGATGAATCCTAAAGAATTGAAGTTTGTCCTTTGCCTTCATATATATATATATATATATATATATATATATATATATATATATATATATATATATATATATATATATATATATATATATATATATATATATAAAGAAGACAGTACAAAAAGCTAGACCAAAGAAAATAGCAGGATGAATGAGAATTTAACTCCCATTGAAAAACTCCATTTCTACCCTAAACTAGAACTCCTAGATAATAAAAAAAAAAAAAATCCTTGCCACTTCAAAGCCAAGAATACTGAAGACTCATGATAGTATGAAGACTGGAAACCATGTCATCAAGAATGCTTAGAAGAGCTAGGCATATTTCATGGAGAGGAAGAAAGATTAAGAGGAAATTTGTTAACTGTTTTGAAATATTTGAAGTACTGTCATGTGGAAGAGGGTGCAGGTTTGGTTTTTGCTCTTCTTTTAGAGCATATAATTAATTTCAGTGGGTAGATGAAACAGTAGGGTAGATGTTAGGTTAATCAAGATGGCAGCTGGGTGGTGCAGTGGATAGAGCACTGAACTTGAAGTCAGGAAGACCTGAATTCAAACCCATCTTCAGACACTTACTAGCTGTATGACCGTTGACGACACTCCCATCTTTTTAAAAATTGATCTTATTCCATACTTAAGAAATAAAATAAGCAGTTTCATAACATATAGTAGGATAGCAAAAGAGATGATTGTACTTAAAACTGAAGTCTATTATATACAATTTTCTATTCCTTTTAAAAAATATAATAAAGTTATCATGTAACTTTATTTTTCCAAAAAGGAAAGAAAAATTCTTCCTTCCTCCCCTCCCAACCTAGAGATGCCAATCATTAGACATTGATATGTATATATTATGCATATATGTGTGTAAGATATATACATAATTGTGCATATATATATGTAAAATCATTCTGCACATACTTCTATTTATCAATTCTTTCTCTGGATGCAGATAGCATCTTCTTTCACATGTCCATTGTAGCTAATTTGGGTATTTATAATAGTCAAAATGACTTGTTCACTCAAAGCTGTTCTTAAACATCAATGATTAAATTAACTAAATGTTACTGTGTACAACATTCTCTTCGTTCTGCTCCTTTCATTCTTCACTATTAAGTCTTGTATTCCTGTTTTCCCATCTATAAAATGCAGATAATAATAGCACCTCTCTCCCATCATTGTGAGAATAAAACGAAATATTTATAAAGTGTTTTGCAAACCTTAAAGTGTCATATAAATGTTAGTTACTATTATTGTTAATGCTAAGAATAACTTTCTGATACCTAGAGTTATCCAACAGTGAGACAGGCTGCCCAGTAATCAGTTAGTTTCCCTTAACTGTAAGGATTAAATGAAAGATAAAATGACCTGTTAGAAGGTTGGGAGGCAGATTTCCGTAGGAGTTGGAGGTTGGACTTCGTTGTCGTTCAGTCATTTTTCATCATGTACAACTCTTTGTGACCTCATTTAGGGTGATCTTGGCAAGGAGACTGGAGTGCTTTGCCATTTTCTTCTCCATCTCATTTTACAGATGACTTCTAACATCCCTTCCAAATCAAAAGATCTATGTACATTAACATTACAGCAGAAGGGAAAGTGAGAAACAGAAAGACTGATAAAGTAAGCTTAATGGAGATCTGGAATAAGAGGACATGTTAAATTGGTACTTCTGCTACTACCTTTGTGACTCTGTGCCTCAGTTTCCTCATCTGTAAAATGAGTTGACTGATCTAGATCATCCCTAAGCTTCCTTCCAACGCTAAATCTATGATCCCATTCTGTGCAGCCTTGGACAAGTCATGTACATTTTCTAGGTCTTGATTTCTTGTTGCATTTTGTGATTTATTTGGAGTTTTTTGTCATTAGTTTCTGGTTCAGAAACTTTCCTCTCCAATTCATATTTATAGTTCCTAAATAACATGTTCTTTAAGAGTTGCTTAGGACAGTAAGGGGTTAAGTCAAGTCAATAAGGATTTTTGTTTTTAATTCTTGAGGTAGCTAAGTGGTACAATGGTCCATTGGACCTGGAATCAGGAAGATCTGAGTTAAAATTTGGTTGCAGATACTTAGCTGGGTAACCTTGGGTAAGTCACTAAACCTTGACCTCAGTTTCCTCAACTATGAAAGAGGGATGATAGCATCTGCCTACCAGGGTTATTATAAGGATCAAATGAAATAATTTTTGTAAAGCTTTTAACACAGTTTCAGGCACATAGTCACTATGGCAATATTAGCTATTTTTTGTCCTTATTATTAAGCATCCCTGATTTGCCAGGAATTGTGCTAAGTGCTAGCAATAAGAAAAACAAAAATGGGCCTCTGTGTTTTCATATACCTACCAACCTATAGCTAAGATTTGAACACACACTTTCCTCTCTCCAACCCAAACCTTGATCCTCTGCACCTTCTTGGCTGTAAAAATGAAGTGGTTAGTCTATATGACCTCTAAGATCCACTCCAGCTCTGAGACTCTAGGAATACTACAGTTCAGGCTCTACCAGAAAACTAATTTGCAGCCACCCCCAACCTCCCCCATCTTCTAATTTCACATTAATTTCACTGGGATGATCAATTAGTCCATGTGCACTTTTTCAGTTAATGTTCTGTCAGGGTTTTCATTATAGAATTTCATTTTCCATAACATCACAGCAGCACCAAAATTGCTCCAAGGTAAAAACAAAGCCTATATAATGTCAGTTTCAGAATATCTCTCATTCACAAATTCCATTAAATCACTTTGGTTTGAGGTGAATGAGTATACCAGTGGGAAACTAACACTGCACTAAGGAGAAATGATATGTCATTCCAGAGCCCCATAACTGTCTTTAAAAAAAAAATTAACATTAATGATAGTGAAAAATATCATTAAATAGACTATTTTAACAAAAAGACATGACTACCACATCATTAGGAAAATATTCTTGAAAATTCACTTAGAACTCTAGAAAGAAGCTGCTTGAGAGCAGGGTAGAGAAGATTGCATTAGGAGTCAGAGGATCCCGCTATCATCACATGGGATTTTGAAATGGGAGGTTCCTAGGTCTTAGGGCTAGGAGAGACATTTGAGGTCCAGGCAAAGTATGACCGAGGGGCCAAATTCAACCATTACCTTATTTTTGTATGTCCTACAGACTAAGAATGGTTCTTGCATTTAAAAATTACAATAAAACTTTATTTTAAAATATTAAATCTAGTCTAACCCCATTATTTTACAGATGAGAAAACTGAGGTTCAGAGATGCTCAATATCCACAGCACTTCATTCTTCTCTGAACCTCAGTTTTCTTTTTGTGAAGACAGGTAATAACGTCAGTTTTGTTCTCCTCAAAGAGGATCTCATCAAATAAGTAAATCAATTAAATTTCTTCACGATCCTGTTTGTCATCCTCTGGACACTCTGACCAGCAACTATCCCTGTCTTAATTTAAAAAGCCATGCCTTTCTTAATGTAGCACAAAGTGACCCTAAAACCCCACCATCTAAAGGAAGTTTTTCTTGATTCTATTGCCCTGACCGCATTGGTTTTCTCTATTATCTTCTATATATGACATACTATATATGTATATATATACATGTATATATATACATGTATATATATACATATATATATTAATATATCTTGTTTCTCATAGTTATGAGAATGTGAACTCCTTTAGGGCAGAGACCTTGTTTTTTTCCTTTCCTTGTAGAGCCAGTGTTCAGCACAGTGCTCAACATACAGTAAACATTTAATAAATGCTTGTTGTCTGACTGATGTTGTCTCAAACTGAGCAGATCCAAGATTTCAATCCAGGTCCTTTGATTCTCATCAGTCCAATTAAAAATGTGTGTGTATTCTTAAAGTTTAAGTTTTGTTTGAAAGGGATTAATGTATTGATATTAACGTGGAGTGAAATCTCTAGTGCTCCAGAGATATTATATTGTCTTTGTTCGGTTCAATGATTATCAGTGATTTGGTTAAAGTATATATGGCATGTTTATCAAATTTTCAGATGACAAAAGCTGTTGCCTAACAGGTTAGATGATACAATGACAATTCAAAGAGTTCTTAACCAACTAAATCAAATAAGGTATGATATAATCAAGGTAAATATAAATCCTTATGCTCAAAGTTTAGAAACTCAACTCCACTGTACAAATTCAGAACTAGACATTGAGGTTTGGTGAAAAGGTATTACTAACTAGCAGTTTTGTGAAATGCTAAAGGACTGGGCCTTTTTAGCTCTGTGTACCAGATTCTGAGAAGGACATAGAAAACTTGGAATAGATCCAGAGTAGGGGTTCCAATATAAGGAGGGACTCAAAATCCAGGCTATTTGCAAGCTGGTTGGATGAACTGAGCTTGTTAGTTGGGATTTATTACGGATGAATATAACACCTGTCTTCAAGTTTTGCATAGAAAAGGGATTAAAGTTATTTTCCTTAAACCGGTTAATCTGTCATACTGACAGATTTCGGTTCAATATAAGGGAAAACACCCTAGTAATAAATACTGTCTCAAAATGGAATAAGCTGCCTTGGAGGTAGTGAGTAGTCCCTCACTAGAGGACTTTAAGCAGAGGTTAGATCATAAATTACTTGGAATATTATGAAGATGATTCTTGGATTAATATAGGTGACCTTAAGACCCCTACCAATTATATGACTCTCTAATTCCATGGCTCTTGTTTGTATGATGTAAGAACTCTCTTCAATAAGCCCTCTTTGCCAAATCAAAACTTTAAAAAAGAGGATGTAAAATTGAGTTTTAAACAAAAATAACATTTTCCCCTAATACTTGCTTAGTCATTTTTTGTACCATTCATTGTCCTATTGTAATTTCAGGGAGATTGAAAAATCGATGAAAAGAAAGATGCTATTAACCCATAGCACACTCTCTTCCCTTGTTAGAGGTCTTTTAAAACATTCAAAAGCATGCAAAGACCTATCATTCAACTGATTACCAGACTGTGACTCATCTGTGGAAGAACCATGCTGTCACTTTGAGACTAGAGACAATACTAGCATAAGAATGTTTAGAGGGAAAAGAGAAACATAATGGAAAAAATGAAAATATACTTTCAGAAAGAGTCATATATAACACAGCCAGTAAGTGTCAGAGACGAGATTTGAACACACATTTTTCTTGAGCCTTGAGTTTTCTAACACGATTAGATGGTAATAAATTAATAATAAACATTCTCCTTAAACATCAATATATGTACACCTTTCCCTCATGTTTTCTTCCCAAATCTAAAAGAGCTAAGAAGTTTCCATATGAGTCCTAGCATAGCTCTACCATGTTTGTTCATTCAACTATTCTGTAGGGATTTGGTTTTGGTTTTTTGCTTGGTTAGTTGATTGGGGTTTTTTGTTTTGGGGGGGGTTGCCTTTGTTTGTCACCCCAGCACTTAGCACAGCACTGGGTACATGGTAAGCACTTAATAAATGCTAGTTTAATGACTTCTACTGCTGTTGCTCAGTCATTTCAATCATGTTCAAATTCTTTGTGATTCTGTGTGGGTTTTTATTAACAAAGAGACTGGAGTGGTTTGCCATTTCTTTCTCCAGTGTGTTCCCATTTTACAGATGAGTAACTGAGACAAATAGAGTTTAAGTAACTTGTGCAAGATCACACAGCTCTTAAGTGTCTGAGGCCAGATTTAAACTTAGATCTTCCTGTCTCCAGGTCCCCTGCTCTATCTAGTACACCACCTAGCTGCTCAGTGATTATAGGGATACAATTAGTTCTTCTCAGTCATGTCCTTATTTTTGCCTTCAGGGTCTGTGATTTCCTTCAGTGATTTTTTTCCCCATATGCCCCAATCTTATCCTACCCTCTCTCACCTCTGTCTCTCCTTATAGATCAGTGCCCATGCTTGGAATATACTCCCTCCACAAAGCTCCCACTAGAAATCCCTCTTTTCTTTCAAGTCCCAGCTCAAATCTATAAGGACTCCTACAACCTAAAACCTGTGATACTATTATTTATGCTAGAGGAAATTTTTATTCATTTGAGAAAATTTCAATGATAAGGATGATTTGAATTCAGGATTTTGCAGCCGAACACTTCTGGTCTGGATTGTTAGAAGGTGGAAACTTTTGCTCCAAAAAAAAGTGGAGAAGGGGGAGTAAATTAGTATTATAGATCAATAAAAACTTGTCTGTGCAGCTAGACTTTGGAATAAAACAACACAGGCATCATTGACTAGTGTAGATTTTACATTCACATGAACACTTATTAGAAAATCAAAGCTATTAATAAAAAAAAGCCAGGAAAAATCAGCAGGGGTAAACCCTTTTAAAAACAAAACAACAGCAAAAATACTGTGAGGTACATGGAGCCAGAACATCAGCTGCCTTCTAGTCATTAGCAGAGCCTTTCGAAAGACTGCAGTCTACCTGCTTTGTATGTCATATGGCCCCTGGGGCCCATCAATTCAGCAGAGTCGAGCTGAATCATTTATTAGATTGGAGACCTACAAAGAGAGTGGCCAGCATGAGTGAGGAAGAGCTGTTGCTGCCTGTGGATGGCATGCTGACTCTCTGAGGCCTTGCTGAACTAATCTGCAAAAATCGGAATGCCTGAAGCAAAGGAACCAGGAAAATACTGGATATTTACGCTTTACCACTTCATTCTCTTTTATCTCAGGCCCTGCATCTTTCTTGTCTAGAAACCAATCTGCACCGATGTTCCTCTCCTATAGTAGTCTGTCTGGAATAACAAACTGTAACTGCCTTTCCAAGCTCAATATGTCTTCCTCACCCCCTTCATCTTAGATTAGAAATAATAACCAGTTGAAGTCTATGAGTATGAGCTTCTCTGAGCTTCCTTGAACGGGGCGGGGGGGGGTCGCTCAACTGTCCACCTTTCTACTTATTGCCATCCCTTTGATGTACTCCTGATAGTAGGCATTGCTGCATCTAAAGAGATTCTTTGGTGCCTAATTAGGAGTTAGTCTTTGCCTTTGGTTCACCCCTCTCCCTACTTTCTTTCTCTATTGAAGACCCCACTGTCCTACCAGAACCCTAGCTTTACAACCTAAAGATTGGCCTTAAGTCTTCACTTTCCCTCATCTTCCAAATCCAGTAATTTACCAAATCATGTTAATCATACTATAGCATCTCTCAGATCAATCCTCTTTACTTTACTTACATGACTACATCCCCATCTCAGTCCTTCATCACCTCTTGCCTGGACCCATACAATATAGCATCCTAGTTGGCCCCCCGCCTCCATTCTCTTCCCTCTGTAACAATCCTCTACATAGTTGCCAAATTTATATTAACTTATTAATGACCTGACCTTGTCACTCCCCTGCTCAAGACACTTCAGTAGCCCCTCATTATCTCTCAGATAACTCCTTGATGTGCAACAAGCTAATTCCAATCTATCTATTTTACTATAGAAGTACTGCCCTTCAAACAGTCTGTTTTTCAGCCAAGTTCATCTGCTCACTACTCCCCAAACACCATAACTGGTTTCTGCTTGCCTTCTTGATCCCTTCAAAGGCCAGCTCTTGATCTCCATTACTATTTCTCCCCTTCCCAAAAATTACTTTACATGGGGTTTGCATTCACTTCTCAAAGTAAGTTCCTTGAGGAAAGGGAAGGAAAAATGAGTGGAGAGATAAATAGATGATAGATAGAGAGTTAGGTAGGTAGATAGAGATATAGGGTACATATAGAGATATATAGACATAGATATCGATATCGATATATAGACATATATATAGACATAGATAGATATTGCACTGTGCCAGGCACTGTGGTATGTGCCTTACAATTATCATCTCTTTTGATCTTCATGACAACCTGGGGAGGTAAGTGCTCTTATTATCTCTGTTTTATAGTTCAGGAAACTGAAGCCAATGTAGGCTAAGCCACCTGCCCAGAATCCCACACCTATTATCTGAGGTTACATTGGACTCAAGTCTTCTCAACTCTAGACCCAGTACTAAATCCACTATGACACCTAGCGCTGTTCTTGAGGACAGAAGCTGCTTCATTTTTATCTTATATCACCAGCAGATTAAAAGTGCTTAAAAGATACTGTTTGAATTGAAATGAATAGATTTTAATTGAAAGTATTCTCCAGAGTACTAAAAGATGAGAATTTAGCTTACATAGCCTAAATTGTCAACTGTACAGTGATTTTATATATGTATATACATACATATATAATGTTTCTATTCCTATGTAATGTGTGTATATGTAATATGCAGCCTATATATATATATATATATATATATTACAAAAGTCAGAGAGAAAATTAGGAAGAAACAATAATAAATTGTTTATAAATAAACCTAAAATATAGAATTAAAAACTTTTAGGAACTCCTGTAGCTAGATTAGCAACAAAGGCAAACATTCTGACTTAAAGCTTATATATAAAGTGCAGGGGAGAGGAGCTCTTTCCTGCTAGGGTCACAAGGAACACTAAGACATCTGTCTGGACCTTGCTCTCCTTCCTGTCTCAGTTGACATTACCTACTTTGCACATTCTGGTCCCAGTACTGAAGAATGGGGCTCACTGTCTCCCAGAGAAACCATGAGAATCTTCCAGACAAAGCACCTCTTAATGGCCTCTGTGCCACCTTTTCCTAAGTATGGAGGAAAAATTTGTCATGGGTTTGATTTCAGAGGAATTCATAAAACTGGAGTTATAGGCACTTCCATGTAGGATACAGGTCTCATCCTGGTTTTTCTCTCTGAAGAAATTTATGTCATTGGTGCTCATACCTTGGCTGTCATGTCAATCTTGAGGCCAGATTTGAATTCAGGTCCTCCTCATTCCAGGGCTGGTACTCTATCCACTACACCACCTAGTTGTCCCAATGTGTTCTTATCTTGATGACCGAAGAGGCACCTACCTCCTATATTTTTGTTCACATACTGATGCAAAGTACAAAGCATTTGTGGATGGAGATTGTACCATCTGACTGTTTCTTCTTTGTCCTTTAGTTGTGAACTTCCTACTGGGGTGCAGTTTCTGCTACCTATTCAAAAGGTCAGCTACCATTTATTAAGCATCTGCTATTTGCTTGGTACTGTGTTAAGCCCTGGGAATACAAAAACAGTCAAAAAACAGGCCTGCTTTCAAGTAGCACAGTCTCATGGTACAGACAACATGTAACCAATGTATAAACAAGGTATATATGAGATAAATTGGGGTAATCTCAACAACAATTGATTGGATATGGATGCTGAGAGAATGAGGAGTCAAGTCTTGGTTGCCTGGATGGATGGTGGTACCTTCTACACTTATAAGGAAATTAAGAAAAGAAGATAGATATTTTTGGGTGGGGGAGAGAAAATGAGTTCAGTTTTGGATATGTTGAGTTTAAGATGCCTATAGGACATCTGATTTGAGATATCCAAATGGTAATTGGAGATGTGAGACTGAAAGTCAGGAGAGATGAGAGCTGGACAAGTAGATCTGAGACTCATCTGTATGGATATGATAATCCTATCCAGGGAAGCTGATGAAATCACCAAAGAAAATAATATGGAAGAAAAGGATCCAAGAGAGTACCTCAGGGCATGCCCATGGTTAGTGAATGGGAGCAAGATAGAGATCCAGCAAAGGAAATTGAGAAGGCGTGGTCAGAGAGGTAGAAGGAAAACCAGGAGAAAGCAATGTCATGAAAACCTAGAGAGAAGATAGTGTCAAGAAGAGGGTGATATATGGTGTTAAAGGCTACAGATAGGTCAAGAAGAAAAAAGATTGAGAAAAGATTATTAGATTTGATAATTTAATTTAAACTGCTCTAACGAATGAAGTTTTCCTTCTTGGTTGCCTATAAAATTTCTTAAAAGAAGTTCTAGAGTTTGATGATCTTATGTTTAACAGACTTGGATTAGACATTTTTCTCTGAGAGTGTCCAGTGATTTTGTGTTTTTTGCTCTGAAATCTATCCTTTGATCTTATTTCTGGGGGAAAAAAATTTCAGCAGTTTCTCAGAAAAAGCAGCATTTTTTTTTGTAAGGGAGGGGAACTATCTGATAATTCTTATATTTTCTGAGTTTTTCCTCAAATTCTATCCTCCTGGTGACATTTTCAAACTTTTCTCAGAGATGAATTTTACCTCATTTGGATACTTGCTCTTCCACCCTGCAAATCTTCTTTCAGACTGAGAAATTTACTGTCTATTGATGAATTTTTTTGAATTATAAAATTTCCACTGCTTCCTCCATATTGTTAATTTTTGTTGTCAGTTTCTTTTTTCCATTTTTACTGTTTATAGATGCTAGATTTTTCCTTTGCAAACAGCATATCTTCTTTCATTTCCCTTTTATAAAAAACTCATGATTTTATTTGATATGCCTTATGCTAGGTTGACCTTCATTTTTTGAGTTGTTGTTGAAGTTAATTTGTTATTTTTCCTTCTGATAATTCTCTTTGGAGTCTGTTCATCCTTCATAGCTATTTATCATTTTAGAGCATATTTTCTCTATTGATTGCTTGTTTCCTTGTTCTTTCTTTTTCCCTATGTCTTTTAAAACTCCTTGATTTTTTCTCCCATTGTAAATGGATAGATCTACAGATGTATAGATATAGAGATCTATTTATACATCTATAGATAGAAATAGATATAACATATAATGTAGATATGCACACATGTATGTATCTATACATGTAAATATGTGTATATTTATTTTATACTTACATCTATTTTTGTTTGGGGAGCATTTTAATCTATTCCTATTACTCTGCCATCTTGTCAGAATTTTCCTATCACACATTTCTAGATTTCACTATTCATGAAACTCCAGGTAGAGGATCAGCTAGCCATGACATTTCAGCCCTCAGTAAAAAGATGGAACGTATGAACTAAACAATAGAATAGTGCAATTAGAATGGTGCGCTACTTCATCATCAAAATGAGTGAATTTCTGTACTGTCAATCACGGAATTTAGCTGTTTTATCTCAGTCCATTTATCTACCTAGAATATTCTCTTCTGCAGGGAATAGTCCCTTCACTTAGCCCACGCAGCGCAGACCTCGTAGATAATGACTACCAGGAGGAATTTGAGACCTCTAAGACTAACTTATAGTGAGATGTAACGGTAATTTAAATGGGAAGATCTTTCCCATTCATTAATAGACCCATGTGAGCTGCCTGGGTCACATGGAAGCCTGAGTCACATGGAGACTGTGGTGGGAGGAGTTTGTTGAATGAGTGGAACTTGAAGAGTCAGAGCTATAGCAGAGCTGAGAGGATGTTAGCGATGAGGGCACTCAGAGCTAGGAAGGATGCAGGCAGCTGGAGTGTGAGTGAAAGGGCTTGTTTGTGATTTTAAGAGGGTCTGCTTGTGATTTGTTTAATGGAACTGGTTTGTGGGAAACCTAGCAGGGGGAAGGCTTGGAGATAGTGTTGTTCTCTGCACTGTTATTGTGTATAGATTTTTGTCACTATGATGGATTTGGCTTTCTGGTGTCTGAATAAATGTGCTGGTTCTGTCTTCCATGTGGAGAGTCTGTGGTATTTCACAATTCAAAACTGTGCCAGAATATTCATGGCAACCAGAGGTGCTGTGAATATTGCATTGGTACTACCTGAATAGTCTACATCAAGGATGCTGATCCCTTAAGCACAGGCAAATGGGTCTGGATGAGTTCCTATGACATACATATCAGAAAACATTCTCTGAAATTGTAGGGAAGAACCCATTCCCCAGAACTGTGACCTAAAGACTGAGGTTACCATCTCCACTTAAAAAACAGTTTTTTTTTTTCCATTTGTCTTTGATATAACAAGTTCACCTTGACTCTTTACTACCCCCTTTGGTTCCTTGCTTACCATCACTCAGTTTGGATGAGCAGAGACAAATTGCTATGACCTTCATATACAACAAATCTGTCCTGTTAGTGTAGGAAGATATATGTAGCCTCCACAAAAAAAATGAAACTATGAAGAGACATGTTAAGTCAAAAAGTAAGCTTCTTTGCCAATCCTCAAGATTTACCTTCTAATTTGGTCTTGAACCTTGAACTCCTAAAATCAGATTCCTGTTTAGAACCATAAGATCATAAATCTAGACCTATGAAAGAACCTCACAGGGAGTCTAAATAAACACCCTCAAAATAAGAAACTGAGGTCCAAAAGTGACTTGCCCAAGTAGTAATGGAAAGAGAGAGATTTGAACCCAAGTCCTCTGAGTCTGTAATGATTGTTCCATCAGTTTTCCCACATTGCCTCTTTAATTCAGATGCTTCAATTTTTGTACTCTGAGGAAATCTTACTACTGGCCTACCTTGCACTTTTATACACACATGTGTGTATACACATTCTGCAACTTTCAATTAGAAACCATCACCTTTACTTGGTGGAGAAGGGGGGTGGCACTTTAATAACTTTTGTGTTTTCTTCATTGTTGGCACAGGTTTGGCCTTCCACAGGGACAATATAACACTAACTCACTCTTTTGTCTGTTATTCAAGAGCATTTATAATATAAATTCTCCCTACCTTTCTATCCTTGTGTCATATTTCTCCATTTCATATATTTTTTCTCTAGTCAAATTAGACCACTTCTTTTCCCTAAAAAAGTATTCTATACATTCTTATTTTCATAAGATTTTTGAGGTACTTATATTTTTGAACCTAGAGCTTAGTACAGTGCCCAGTACATAGTTCAGATTTAATGAAAGATTTTACATTTACTTCATTCATTCATATATATATATTTGCATTCATTCAATGATGTTGATTCCCTGTGTCTGAAAGGTCCTACCTTTTGCTTATTACCCTACTATTCTTTTTTCATTACTTACTATTCTTATTTTTATGATAGTTTATTATTTTAGTTTTTCAAGTAACAAATATTTCTTTATTAATATGTCCCTCCCTCTACTCCTCATTGAAGTATTTTTAAAATCAAAAATAAATCTCTCAAAACATATCTAAACAGTCCTGAAAATTCCTACCTTAGTCATATCTGAAAATTTATATCTCTTTCTGCATTTTAAGTTAGTGTCAGGAATTAAGTGATGGGTTTCATTTTTATTCTTTTTGATTCATAATTTATCATTACATTGATCGATCTGAAGTCTTTCCAAGTTGTTTTTCTCTATAATGTTATAATCACATATATTTTTTCCCTAGTTCTGTTCACCTCACTCACTAGTTCATGAAAATCTTCCCAGTTTCCTGTAAAGTTATTCATTTCATCATTTCTTTTGGCACAATAATATTCCATTATATTCACATACTATTCCCAAATGCCACACCCCCTCAGTGTCCAATTTTCTGTTACCAGGAAAAGAATGGCTATAAATATTTTTGTACGCCCAGATTATTTTCTTCTTCCTTTGATTTCTTCGGGGCTTAGGCCAATTAGTGGTATCACAGGGTTAAAGGGTATGCACAGTTTGGTAACTTTCTTGGCATGATTCCTAATCGCTTTTCAGAATGGCCAGATCAATTCACAGGTACGCAATGCCTGTTTACCAACAGCTCTCATGTCATTATTACTCATACATTTTGAATTAAATTTTGTTTTTAAATTGACAAATTTTGATCTTCTCTTTCTCCTACCCGCCCCTACAATTCTAAAGAAAAAATAACACAACCTTTTACATTCCTAAAGCCCGATACCAACAGGGCCTCTTCCATGATGTCTTTCCTGATTTCTCTTGTTGGTAATATTCCCCCCCACCTTTTTTCATTGCTGTTTAATGTATTCATCATATATTATTTTGTATTATAGTTATAGTTGTGTCTTATCTTTCCATTGGGCCTCAGCCATCAAGAGTATAGAACCCTAATCTTCTATAAATTGTCCTTTCTCCCAGTCCCAGCACAGTATGTTGAACAGTGTGGATGCTTTATAAATGTGTGTGACGTCAAATCATTGTATTCAGGAAATGGAAACATATTAGGATTATACTTATATTTTTAACTTTCTAACAATATCATTCTTTCACTGGGGAGAGGGGCAATAAAATTTCTTTCTCTTTCATTAGAACTGAAAATGGATCCCAGATAGAGATCTGGGAATGCCATGCTTTGGGGACATGAAATGGCAGACTTTTTTAAAATGCTATTGGACTACCCTCTACCATTTGGTGTTAAGGCAGGTCTTGGCCATTTGAAATAAATGCAGATGTTCTCACTTACTTTGCATGTGTTGGAGCTATCCACTCACTACCTTTCACTACTCCTACATGCTTCCCTAAGGTCAGAAAAAACATCAGAGGCATTTCTACTCAAAGGTACAAGCAATAGAAGGAAATGGTTTTGGAGAAATAAGAAAAGGGAGAGCCTTTTACTTTAATCTTTAATTAGAGAAGGGAGTATGAATATGAAACACAGAATGATTTGAGGGAATGTTATTTTATAGATGAAATACTTATGCTTTTATTAGCTACAAAAAAAACCTGGAAAAAGTCTGCTTTATCATCATTTGAAATATGGGTTTTTGCCATTCTATGCAAATAACAGATGACATACACAAAATACATAGTTTAACCATAGCTTAATAAACTAAATAGGTACGGTACATGGCATTGTCTAAATTAAAACAAGAATGCTTCATCATGATGGACAAATGTAAGGTGCCAGAAGCTTCTGTCCCTATGGCTTAGAATATTTCCATTTTAAAGAGAATATTTTAATTTGACTGGGACCTAAGTTTTGTCTTATTTCTTGACCCATAAAGCTGATGTAAGCCAAGAGTTTCTTTTTAATGTCAAAGGAGAGCCCTGAGCTTGCATAAACACTCTATTTTAGTGGAACAAGATTGAAAACTATCCATTATCCTGTTCCAGAATTTTACATTTAGGCCTTAAGGTACTTGCTCTCTTTGGGTCTTAATCCCCTCACTGTTAGTGATCACTGAGGTCCCTTCTAGTTCTAAAAGATTTTCAGATATATTTCTAAACATTCTGAGTGGCGTATAGAATGCCATTATGTTAGTAGATCACTTATCTCCTTATGTATGAGCTCAGGAAGCAACCCACTGATCATTTCCATAGTAAGGGAGTTTCCATGAAAAAAAGTTATCAGATTTAATATCATTTTTCCTTTGTTCTGTGGCCACAGACTCTATGTGCCTGTGGATGATGCTCTTGGCAATAAAGAGGTCATTGAAAGGGTGGGAATGATGAGTCAGTGTATAATCTATCACCAGTCCTGGGGAAACAGCTTTAAGTTATGACTTACTAAATGGTGGGTTAGAAGCATCACTCTTGTATGTGAAAGGGTGCACATTTGTCTTATCAACATTATCAATAGCTTTGCAAATAGGAAAAAAATAAGAACAGTCTCTATCCATGTAGAGGAGAAAGTTAGCTACTTTTAAAATATGAAGGGCTGGTCTTAACCAGAATATCACTGAACATTCTGACACTTGGGTAGGGGGAAGTAATAGTGGCCTAGAGAAACATTGTCCAGTCCTTTCTTCTCTGGACCTTCCTAAACTAGAGGAGAAGCACATCTCTTCAATTAAGAGCAGCTGAGGTTCAGGACTTATTTTACCCAATATGCTGCAAGATCCCCAAGTGCTCTATCCCCAGCCAAAAAAAGGTACAAAGAAGCATTCCTCTCCTTTAGAAAAGCAAAATGCTTGAAGAACCTCCTTTCTATTGAGGGGGAAATGAGCTCTGATCACTGCTGTTCCTTAGGCTATAATTCCTTTTTGCCATGACTGAACCTGGTGTAAAGGAGGAATATCTCTTTAGAAGACCCTTTTCTTGTCTACATCTTATCCCAGGATGAGCCTACTGGGGACCTGGAGTAGTCCTCCTTTCACCCTCGGTCATTTCGGGGAGGGAACGTCATTGTTGATCCCTTAGAACAAAGTCCTCCTCATCCTACCCTAAGTGCTGCTTTACTATTGGTTATTATCATTGGGTAGTCAAAAGAGTTGGGGTATGTCTCTGTCCTTGCTACTCAGATGCAGAGCATCCCTGCACAAAGTAACATCAGGTAAGACTGTATGCAATAGTGGAAAGACAACTGGATTTAGAGGACCTGAGTCTGAGCCCCAACCTTGCCACTTTTCTACCAAGAAATTTATGGAAAATTACTTTACTTTTATGATGCTTGTTTTCCTCATCTGTCAAATGAGGTTATGATAGTCAGAAGAACCAACTTACAGGGTCATTCCAAGGAAAATATTTTCTAAACTTTAAAGAGCCATATAAATTTGAGTTATTATTAAAGTCACATAATTCTGAAAATAGACCAGGGCAAGGGCTACATAGAGTGGATGCTGCAGAGAACTTAGCACAATGAAACCATAAACCTTGCATTTCTTATACAGGTAAGCTCTACAGATTGTACATAGTCCTGGGACTGATTCTGCTGAAATCAGAATGCTTAGAGACAGAGAGAAAGAGAGAGAGAGAGGGAGAGAGAGAGATAGTAAGAGAGAGAGAGATAGTGAGAGAGATAGAGAGAGATACATAGATAGAAATATACCACATTTCTTAAGTACTTACTGTATGCTGGGCACTGTACAAAGTGCTGGGGATAATATAAAAGTAAGCATGATACAAGTTCTCATCCCCAAAGAGGTTACATTCTAATGTGGATGGGAGGAACCACAGAAAAAAGGAAGCTGGAAAGGGGAGGAGGATGCCAGGAAACAAGGTAGTGGCTTACTTCTGGCAAGATAAAGCAACAACAGAAAAAGCAGAATCCAAGGCAGTTCCATGGATGAAGTCCAAGGTGCCCTGGGGAAGGAACTGGAAATGATGAGGCTTTCTAGGGTCTTTACTCTATGAAACCTTTTTCTGTAAACTAAAGTATACTATGTATTTACAAAGAATAAAGTTACTATTTTTAAAGTTTCTACTGGTACTCATCCCCTTATGTGAAGATTTGAGAACATATGATGACTCTGACTTGGTCAGCATGGAAAACTCCCGGTATAAGAATTTCCTGTATTGCTCATGTATTTTTAATGGAATGGGAAGATCTTTCCCATCCGTTGGTGGGCTTATGTCACTGGCTTAAGTCGTATGGAAGCCTAAGTCATATGAATTTGAGTCACATGAAGCTTGTGCTGAGAGGGTAGAACAGGAAGAAGCAGAGCTGGAGCAGAGCTGAGAGGAAGTTGGTCCAACCAGCCAGAGTCGGGAAAGAGTAGGCTGTAACTACCGGGCATGGGAGAGCTTGTTTGTGATTTGTTTAAGGGAGCTGGTTTGTGGGAAGTCTACAAGGGAAGGCTTGGGGCTGGTGTGACCTCTGCATTGTTATCATGTATCTATTTGTGTGCTACTATGATGGATTCGGCTTTCTGCTGTTGAATAAATGCTTTGATTCTGTCTTCCATTTGGAGAGTCTGTTATATTTTGCAATCCAGAGCTGTGCTGGCATATTCATAGCCCCGTAGGCACTATGAATGTGGCATTGACACTATACTACCTCTGCCACTATAAAGCACAACGTATTTTAGGACATTGCTGGAGACACAAAAGTTCTTACTTGTTCAGGATTACACAACTAGTATCAATCAAGCAAGCATTTAATTGCCTACTATGTGTCAGGCATTGTGTAAAGAACTGGGAATTCAAATACAAAATATCAGAGGCAAGAGTTTAGCCCAGGTCCTTATGGTCCCCAAACTAAAAAAAATCTGCCCACTAGGCATATTGCCTTTGTACCACGCCTCCCATTTTGGAGATTAAATACTTATACTGTGTGATTTGTACTCTATATCAACATTTTATAAATTTTATTTCATTTAATTATGTATTTTGAATTTGAAATTGTCATGCTTATTTTTAAAGTCTTGATTTTTCTTTAAAGAAGAAAAATAGTTATTAGCTTTAAAATCTTCTAGGGGGATAGGGGAGGAAGAGAGTTAGTAGCATAAGCTTTTGGTAAGTTTCAAGGTCAAAGAACATTTTTTTCCATCCCTCTCCAAAATGTACGTTTTGCTCCAAATGACAGCTCCACAGTTTAATTCAGTTATAGCAAACCATACTGAAGCATCTTTCACTCTCACTCTCTCTGTCTCTCTCTCTTTTTCTCTCTTCCTATCTTTCTGTCTCTCCTTTTCTCCCTCCCTGTCTGTCTATTCGTCTGTCTGTGCTCTCTCTCTCTCTCTCTGTCTCTCTCTCTGTCTCTCTCTCTCTCTCTGTCTCTCTCTGTCTCTGTCTCTCTCTCTCTCTCTGTCTCTCTCTCTCTCTCACACACACACACAGAGATTCTCTTGAAAATCAATAGAAGACTCAAGCTTAATATTCACCGTTTCATAAAACCACTTTCACATGTACATCTTCTCCCAGAAATTATGTTGGGGATCGAATTCACGAAATCAGAATTATTTATGAATTGCTGAGTATGAATAATAGCATAGCTTTAACAACATGGTGAACAGCAATTTTCAGTATCGCACAAACATTGTAGATATGGAGGCATGTGTAATTAATGACCCAGAAGAGCTATCAGCCCACTTTTTTTTCAGGATTTAATGTTTTAAATATAAGAACAAAATGGAAATGAACCATAGAGATACTATAGTGTTCCCTGACGCACATTCTCCTTTCTCCATATCTTTTTTGAGGATGATAGAAAACAGCATGTGGAAGGATTTCATTCAGCCTATGCTATTTTTCTGTGTCTTAGCATCCTAGTACAAGGGGAGTGCTGAGGACTGGCTTTGCCATTTTTAGAGCAGGACTTTTATCCTATCTCTATACTTACTGGCTCGTGGCCTTGGATTGAACTATCAGATGGTCTTGGAGGTCCCTTCCAGCTCTAAATCTATGATCCTAACCTCCTGATGTCCTTGGTCCCCTTCAAGAACAAACAGTGAACAACCTCAAACAACAGTGATCCTAATGTAATGGGAAATAACCATAACTGTAATTAACATACTTTGCTTACATAGTAGTGTCATCATAAGCATGTGAGATAAGTAATGTAAGATACCAGAGTCCCCACTTTACAGATGAAGATACTGAGGCCAAGGCCTAAAGTCACATATTTTATAAGTACCAAAGTCTAGATTTTAATGCAGGGCTCTTGACTACAAGCCCAGCCCCTTTCCTTCCCAATAGACCCAAAGTCCAAATATTATTAAACTTATTAAATAAGTTTATCAAGACACAGGTATTCATTGAGTGAATCAGTTGTTTCATAGGATTGTAGGGTTAGAACTAGAAGAGTCTATGGACCCAATACCCTCACTTTTACAAATGACAAGACTGAGGCTCAGAAATTGTTACTTGTCATAGCTTACATAGTTTACGTAATAATAATTTGCATAATAATACATAATAATAGTTTACATGGCTATTGAATGTGAGAGTTAGGTTCTGAACCCAGACCTTCCAAATTCCTGCAAGACCAGAATCTCATCCAATATGTCACGCTGCCTCTCATTTTCAGGGACTAGAGTGGCTGGGGAGGATATAATTTTAAACCAGAGGCAAGATGGCAGAGAGAAGCCAGAAAGTTACCTAAGCTTTCCCCAGTTTCCCTTGGAAACAATGTTAAATCAAACTTCTAAATGGAATCTGGAGTACAGAATCCATAAAAAGACAGAGTGAGAGAAGGAGTTCAGGAAAGGTTTGTATCACTTGGGTAAAGGGGAGTTCAGCTTAGCATAGGTGGTGTCAGGGCAAGCCAGCAGGAGGCTCTTAGCCACAACACAGATCAGCCACCAAGACCCCTCAGTCCTAGTTCAGCAGGACAGCTACAAGGCCATAAACCATATCACAGACACCTAATTCCCAGCCCCACAACGGGCATGACTACAGCAGGCCACCCCAGTTTAGTGAGGTCCCAGTGTGGAAAGCTAGGGGCCAGACCCCTGCCCCCAGCACAAGGAGCCCTTTTTATGGTACCAAAGAATTGGAAATTGATCAGATGCCCACCCATTGGGGAATGGCTGACCAAGTTGTGGTATATTAATGTAATGGAATACTATTGTGCTATAAGAAAGGATGAGCAAGCAGATTTCAGAGAACCCTGGAAAGACATGAACTGATGCTGAGTGAAGGGAGTAGAACCAGGAAAACATTGTACACTGTAGTAGCAACACTTTGCGATGATCGACTATGACAGACTTAGCTCTTCTTGGTAACACAATGGCCCTTGGTTGTTGTCCTTCATGCTTGAAGAGGACCAAAATGACATCTCTACAGTAGAGTCAAGTTTCACTGTGTCCAACTGTGACTGATCAGACCAGTATGAACTTGGAAAGCTCTGCCACGGGTTGGACACAAATAGTCTGTGTGAACATTTGGGGTGGATACTCTAAATGTGCACATCTTGCATTTCCTTTCCTTCTCAGCAATACAACGACCTAAGACAATTTGAAAAGGCTCATGATGGAAAATGCTGCCCACATTCTTGGAAGGACTATGGGGTCTGAATGCAGATGGAAGTATTCTGTTTTCACTTTTTTGGGTTTTTTTTTCCTTTCTCATGATTTTTCCCTTTTCTTCTGATTCTTCTTTCACAACATGACTAATGTGGAAATATGTTTAACATGATTATATATATATAACCTGTATACAATCCAATTGCTTGCTATCTTGGGGAGGGAAGAGGGAAGAAAGGAAGGGAGGAAAATTTGAAAATTAAAATCTTATAACAATGAATGTTGAAAACTATCACTACATGCAATTGGGAAAAAATAAATACTGTTAAACAACTTTAAAATTTTAAACCATATCCCCATTGGTCTGCATAGCATACAAGCATCTCCTTGTCTTCTTTTATTTATAACTGTGCTTCTGGGATAAACATGAACTAAAACAAAAGAAGAATCCTCTCTGAGGAATATTTTTATAGAAAAAAATCCATTTACCTTCTTTGAGGAAGATTATGAGTTTTTATACACCTCTTTCCCCTCACTGAAAACAACAGTTGGGCCTAAAAATGAATGGTCAGCTCCATTCTCCAGTTAAATTTCTGAGGATGAATTTCTATTTCACTTAATATGGCATTTCTGTTTATGCCTTAAATTGACTATTTTCTAATAGAAAGACAACTTATGCCTATTGGTAAGGAGAAAATAAACTCTTTATTTTTGGTGTGTGTATTATGTTTAGCTATTTGATAAATCATTAGGTAGGTGGTGCAGTGGATAGAGCACCAGTGCAGGAGTCAGGAGGAGCTGAGTTCAAATCTCACCTCAGACACTTGACATGTACTAGCTGTGTGACCTTGGGCAAATCTTAACCCCAATTGCCTCATCCTGGGTCATCTCCAGTCATCCTGATGAATATCTGCTCACTAGATTCAGATGACTCTGGAGGAGAAGTGAGGCTGGTGACCTGCACAGCCCTCCGTCACTCAAAACAAAGTCAAGTGCTAGTCATGTCATTATTTCTATGATGGCATGGTCTTCTTTGACAACAAAGGACGAACACACACACATCTTTTCTGTTAAACTAAATAGCTTGTTCTATGAGTCTTTTTACTTTCAGAAAGTGAATGATTTGCATCTCTCTCACTGACAATATCACATATATTTTATTAAGTCCAAGATTTCTAAGTATTTGAACTGTAAGGGGCCACACAACTCTAAGGAACTTGGAAATTAATTCTAGTCTCTAAATTTATCAAGGAGGAAATGTAGTGTGGTATAAATAGGGCACTGAAATCAGAAAGAGCTGGGTTGAATTCCCACCTCAGACCCTTACTAGTTCTGTGACTGTAACAAATGCAAATCATGGACTTCTTTGTACCTCAGTTTCCTTATTTATAAAATGAGGCTCTTGTATTCGATAGTCTGTTAAGTACCTTCCTTCTCTAAATGTAGGACACTGTGAGATGATACAAGGAAATCTAAAACCCAGGGAGTAAAATGGTAGATCTGGGTCTCCAAACTCAAAAGTTTCTTCATGACAACATTCTGCCTCTTCTTCTGAGCCAAAAAAAAAAAAAGATATTTCACTTTTGCTTGATGTACAATTTTGAATTAAAATCAATTATTATTGTTCAATAGCTTGCAGTGCTTCCCCTTACCCAAGCAAAAGGGAGGGAAGGAAATTGTTTTTTTTTTCACTGCTATACTTGTAGTGCCCATGAGACTGGTCTCTCCACTGTCCTCAAAGACACTACGCTAAGCTAAAATTGTATCTAAATGCCTCATCCTCTAAATATTATTTATCTTAGGGAAGAAAGTTTAGATTTAAGCTTGGTTCTTGGTCACTCTCCATTTAAAGTGGAAGGAAAGCCCCAAGCTACATTTCCAAAGGCTTCACCCTCTTCCTGCCAAATGCCAGCTTTACTGAGACCATCACAGAAAGTGAACAACATATAAATCCACTGATCTAACCCAATAGCATACAGAAATCAGAGAAATTATACAGATTAGAATATACCAGACAATATAGAGAATAAGTGACTTCTCCCACTGAGAGCAAGATATTTCAGAGAGAGACAGTCAGAGACGAGGAGAGACAGAGACAGATATAGAAAGAACCCCAATCTCATCACCGAAGGGGAAATTCTCTGAAGTCTGTAATGTGGTAATCTGGGAATAAGGACATAACCAAGATTTCAACCAGTCTACATGTTTTCCTCACTGTCCACAGTCTTCTCTCTGTAAAGACTCTGGAATCAAGTGTGTCTATGCAACATTTTTCAAGAATTAAAGTAGCCTTATGTAGCGATTTGCATCCCCAAGTCTTTTTTAGGTGACAGTGCATAGAGAAACAGACCTGGAGTCAGGATGACCTGAATTCAAATCCTGTCTGTAATCCCACTAAACTGTATGACCCAGGGCAAGATACTTAACTCTGTCTGCCTTAGTTTCCTCATATGTAAAACAGAGATAAGAATAGCACTTACTTCCCAGGGTTGTTGTGAGTCTCAAATAAGATATCTACGAAGTGCTCAGCACAGTGGCTGGCATATAATAGCTTCTATACATGTTTGCTTTTATAATCGTTGTTGCTCAAAGCTACAGGAGACAATGCAGACTCACTTTGAAACACAGCACAATGTTTATAATTCTGTTAAGCTTCACAACTATGTGGAAGATTTTTAAGTTTTAACTTTTTAATCAAGTGCTAGATAAGAGAATAATTCTGAGAATTACAAAAATAAAATCAAAATCTAGAAACACCAGGAATTTAGATAATGCTATGATCTTAAATAATTCATTCAACTTTCCCAGGTCTTATTTTTCTCATCTATTTAATGAAAAGGCTAGATGATATTGTCGAGAAAGTTTCTTTCAGATACATTCTAAATTCTAAATTTTGGATTCTAAATTCTCAATATGGAATTCTAAAATTCCATACTTCTAAATCTCATTGTCAGTCAACCGGCTCACATTAATAATGATTTATTAAGTACTTGTGCCGGGCACTATGCTAGGTATTGAATTCTCAAAGACAAAAATGAAATAGTGCACACCCTCAAAGAGTCTAAATTCCAGTGAATCATCTCCCTGATCCTCACACACCCTTTTATTCCAAGATTTACCTCTAAATAATTATTATTTTTCTGGGGTTTTTATGAATGTAGTTATCACTGAATGAAACCATTTGGGCCATGTATATATTCTTCTAACATTATATCTTTGTAGAACAAATAACTTTTGCTTCCTTTCCCCCCACAGACAACTGATAAAGTTCCCTTACCAGAGAATCAGATTTAAAATCTAATTAACAATTTGCTTTAGGGGGTTTAGTGATTTGGAACATCTCATACAGATACCTTTTATTTTTCTAAAGCATGTCTTCAGCTGTTTTGGGATTTATTCAAAGGGTCCTCCTAAATAGTCACTTACCTCCCAAAGCAAGAAAAGGGAAAGATGCACTAGCTCTTTAACAATTTGCAAATTAAAAAGTGACATGAAGTACATTTATCTTGAAGGAGTCATCCATTATATAACTTTCTTAGTTCAATGAATGTTAAATAACCTTTTTAGATATAGACTTCTGCAATTAGAATAATTTTGCATAATTATATGAAAGCATTTTTCAAGTTACATAGCAAACACTGAGCTGTAAGGGAGCCAAAATGGTTACATTAAGCTGGAAGTAGGGAGAGTTGAGGGAGGGAGGTGGAAATCTTTTAATTGAATGAAATAGCATAGCAAAAGTTCTTATACAAAAAAAATGTTATCTGGTTGATTAGTTCATTTATGTCAACATCTTCAACTTTGGATGCAAAAGGAGTCTAAATGAAGTGATTTGTTTTATATAAGTATATAATTAGTCAGTAACTACAGAAGATAAATGTTTTGTCAGAAAATTCGAAGATAAAGAGAAATTGGGATGGGCAACCATGCCTTAGTACCCAAGACCCTCCCATGGTTCATTTTCACCTTTGTGCTCAAATACCTTTTTAATGGTATCAGTTAATTATGAAATCAAGTATCCATTCAGAAATGATCTTGTTTTCTGTTATTTGTTGCAGTTTTTACTAGATTATAAACACTATGAGGGTGGAGGTAATTTTACTTAATCTGTATTCCTTTCCCAGTACCTAATATTAAGTGGTAGACATGAAATAAATACTTGTTGGATTTGTTGAACTGAAACATAGAGAGGTCAGAGAAAAGCATAAAACGGTGATGTGTTGCTGGAGAAAGGGGGAAAGAGGTGAGATTCTGTTTTTCAGAATTCTCTATCCAGCACAGTCATTACCATTTTTCACAGTTAAAAAAAGGCTTCCTGTTCTGAGAATAAGTTTAAGTACATTAATAAGATGAGAAGAATAAATTTGTCATCTGAACTGAGTCCATTTAGATTAACACCTACATTTTGTGTTTGAGCCATTATAACTTGTTTCCTATAAGTTGTTTTCCAATAAGATAAGCACTTGTATGCTATTATGTACTAAATAACATGTGTGTGCTCTTAACATAAACATATATGAATCCTCTGACAAGACAGTCAAGGAAAAATATAATGAACTATGTTATCAGTAATTTATGTAGTAAACTAACAATCAAATTAGGCAGCTAAGTGGCAAATTGGATGGGGCAGTGGGCTTGGAATCCGGAAGACTTATCCTCATGAGTTCAAATCCACTCGAACACTTTTTAGCTGTGTGTCCCTGGGAAAGTCATTTAACCCTCTTTGCCTCAGTTCCTCATGTACAGAAATGAGCTATAGAAGGAAATGAAAAACCACTTCGGTACCTTTGCCAAGAAAACCCCAAATGGGGTCACGAAGAGTTGAACCATGACTGAAAGGACTCAATAACAAAACTAATCAAATTGTGTGGTAAACAATTTAGGAATACCCACAGGTGAATTAAAATAATTTAGGAATACCCATAGGTAAAAGTATAAAAACATGCCTGAGGCTCCATTCATCAGCCTGTTCCTAAGGTCAGACTGAGCTGACTCTGGTGTTCCCCATTTTTGAGATGCAAGTTGTTTACTTGAGAACAGTGCTGATTAACAGAGGCTTGCCAAATTAGCACCTTGGAGGGAGACACACAGCCTCCAACTGGGCAGCAAGAGAACCTTGTCGTGAATCTGGAATGAAAGAAGCCTATGGAAACATCAAAGACCTAGGTTAGTGGTTTGTTCATGGGGAGGATGTTCTTTATTAGCTTTGATTGATTAGGCCTGGTTGCTTGTATTGTGAAGTGCAATTCTAATTAGTGTTTCCATCTCACCCATTAGCATAATATGCAAAGATAAATGATTATATGCACATCACATTATGCTACTGGGATAAAGTTAAAATATTCCTTATCAGAATGTCTCTGGATCCCTTTTTCATTTGGAAAAACAAAGCTCTAGAAAGATTTGCCTTAGTCTGAGGTATAGGAAAAGACCAGGGACGAGATGGATAAATTCCAGAAATTAAAATGGGTTCCTGACCATAAGTTAAGTCACAGTTGAAATGAGACCTAGGAAAGCCAGAGCAGTTCATTTAAATGAAGTTCATTTCAGAAAAGTTCAGAAGATGACAATCAGTGAGAAGAGAAGACCTCATGAAAGGTCAAAGGGCACACCCAATGTCTAGCTATCTGTAACTTCTGGGGCAACCTGACTGAGGATAAGACAATTTCATTGCCATTTTGTGGAGAAAGCTCGCTGAGAGAAGCTCAGGTTCCCTCTGCTAGGGAAACAATGACTATTCACAGCACCTTCAGTAGGTGAAGGATTGAGTTGTAGGTGGTTCTGAAGATATCGACTCAGCTGAGAATTATAAGTATTCTGGTAAGCCTTACTGAAAGATCTATAGCCTTTTCTGTGTAGAGAAGGGCTAACAAATGCCATATTAGTCTGTGGATGATGTGTGTGATCAGAACTGGTGAAAGCATTGCAGACATAGGTTTTCTAATGGATGTTGTACATGGCATGAATTGACTCTGATAATAACAGGAGGCAGATCACCAGTTGGAGCAGAGAACAATGTCTTGTGAAGAGTAGAAAGAGCTATGGCAATGGGGAGAAAGCCCAACAGGAAGCAATATTTTGACATCAGTGGAAGACAGAAACTTTCAGTATCCAAGTTGCGAATTGTCGTATATATATCCTATGTCGATGTGTTCCTTATACCTTTATCCCTTCACATAGGTTTCCAGGTCTCACAAATTATTCCTATAAAGGAATACACATTCTTTCCACTGTGTATGTGTTTGTGGGGAAGTTCACTCAATGTTTATGAGGGAAAATGTTATATTAGTACCTACTTTATTTCACTGCTATTTAATTAAATGCCATTGTGATGAATTAAGTATGTTTTATGGCTGACTGGCAAAAGCAGAACATAATGATTTGGTGGGGATTCATGAGCTATGTTTTAGAAAGACTAATGACTCTCAAAATATCTAATCTGGGAGCCCTGAGTAAAGAATTGGGGAGTGGATGGTCTCTGGACTGCAGAAATATCATGACCCCCTGTGAAAAACTGATAGCAATCAGAGAGGGGAAATATTTGAAAATCCATTGGAAAATCTATGCTCAGTCATGGAGAAGTACAACCCAATCAATTTTGGCCATGTTAATGATTCCATTTCCATATTATTCCTTCATTTATCAATATGTAATATTGCTAAGGCAGTATCATTATAAGTTGCTAACATTGCTAAGGCAGTTTATACCTTTTTTTACAGAGATATTACTATCTTTGATCTTTGCAGTATATTTTCTTTCAAGGATCCCAACATTATTTGAAAACCTCTGAGAGGGTTCCATAGCAGACTACAAGAGTTCATCTCAGAGTATAGACAAGCACTGTTCTGTTAAAAATAAAACTTGGCTTAGCTTTTCTGCCAAGACAGTTTACTGATGTGTGGCCACTGGCACGCTATTGTTGTGTTCATCTTTCGTTGCCAAAGAAGAGCATGCCTTCATAGAAATGATGACATGACTTGCACTTGACTCTGTTTTGAGTGAGGGAGGGCTGTGCAGGTCACCAACCTTACTTTATCCTCTAGAGCCATCTGGATCCAGTGACTAGATATTCATCAGGATGACTGGAGATGGTCCAAGATGCAATGGGAGACCTTGGCTCCTTTAGGTCAAGGTCTATTCAGGTACTCACTTAGGGTGAAGTAACGCCCATACACTGAATAGACCTGTTTAAGAAGTAGTCAGGGGATGGCCCCTTTAATGAGCCAAAGGAAAAAATAGTTAAATCAAGCTGGGAAGGAAACATGCTACTGCTTCCTGGTACCACGAGTGAGAGTTCGGTGACAGGTGGATACCAAAGGTAGATGAGCAGCCCTGAAAAGAATTTGGCAAGCCCTCACACCAGAGGTGCTAGTCCTCCTTCAATTAAGTGCTAATTATTACCCAGAACAAAAAGACTTCTTGCTTTAGGATTTATTTAATATTTTCCCCCAGGGCATTTAATATACAATGCAGTTTTCTGATTTGCCAACCTTCTTTTTTTTTCAGTAACATTTATAACCTAATGAGGTATAGTCTGGTGATTGATGCCTCCCAAGATGGAAATGGTTTTGGCTTTTGGTGACTTTCACTTAACAAGAACTTTAAAAATGAAATTCTCTTTTCTTTCTTGACCCAAAGTGACAAATAAAGTTAGGAAGATCAGGTGATATGGAGTCAGAGAATCTGAATTAAAACCTCTTTTCAGTTATTTTTTTTCTTTAAGTCAGTTTACAATTATCCCTTCCACATCGTGGTTTCAATATATCGAAGGTCAGCATAAGCAATTAAATGGGAATTTGGGGAGAATTTAGCAGAAGCCACATATGACATGCAAAAGCCAGCAACAGAAAAATGCATAAAATATGTGTATAACATTGCATAGTGTTAGCATATTTTATCTTTTAATACTATAGTAATTCGTACTTCTTCTCTAGTATGAAGGGAGGTCCAAAAACTTTCATGCAGATTTTTCCAATTATGAGGGCACCGGGCCCTAACCCCAGCAATGTGGAAGGGATTACTGTACCTCTACAGGCTTCATTTTCTTCCTCAATTAAGTGAGGGTTTGGGGGATAATGCTTCATGGACTACGCAGACTATTAAGATTGATAAATTCTCTTCCAGTTCTGAATGCTATCAGTCATCTTACATTCAGAAACATTTCAAGGTGAAATCAAGAGATAATTAAATTTATTTTAGAAACATAAGTCCCACTGGTTTCTGTTTTCAGAGCACTAAAGCACACTTCAAACACCAGCTCTTGTAACATCTGCTTCTTCACACATTCTAGTTGTCTATGGAAAAGCTTTGAGTTTTGCATGATGTTATCCAGTTTGTTGGGGGCAATTAGGTGGTACAGTGGATAGAGTACCAGGCAGTAGTTCAGGAAGACCTTAGTTCAAACCCAACCTCAGATACTTACTAATTGTATGACCCTGGCAAGTTACTTAGCCCTGTTTGCTTCAATTTTCTCATCTGTTAAATGAGCTAGAGAAGGAAATGGCACATCATTCCATTTTCTTTGCCAAGAGAACCCCAAATGGGGTCATGAAGAGTCGTACATGACTGATATAACTGAACAGTAACAATAATCCAGTCTGGATTCATGTTCCTAGCCTTCTTGGAGGTCCATGAGCTGATGAAATAACAAGTGTAGGACCACTTGTCTTGTTTAGGGTTTTTATGACTAATCCAAATAGATCTCATATCAATGTTTGTCTGAACATGGAATATTTAACTTACAATGGTCTTACATCACACTAGTTCTAGGAGATCAATAAGGGCAAAATTCAAAATGGCATATGTGTGTGTGCATGTGTGTGTGTGTGTACATGTAGGTGTATGTGTGTGTATATATGTATATATACATAAATTTCATTGAGTAACACAACCAAATTCCCAAATGGTTAAATATGTTTCATGTTGGCTTTAAAAATGGAGATCATGGTGTACAGCCTCATTAAAGTACATTTATAAATCTCTCAGATGAACATATACATAGAATCATTTAGACTCCTTTAATTAGTGTTAATACTACTTGTGTGTGAGTCATTTATTCAGAGACTCAAGCCTGATATTGGAGTGAAATAATTACTATATATGGATAATTCAACTTTAAAACTCAGGTTAATTTAGGCGAGTTACTTATTATTCTAGTAATTCTCAATGAACCTTAGTTTTGCTTTGACTATGGAATCACATTTTTAAATGATTTGATGGCAGAGCTATAAGTAGGAAATTTTGGACCCAGGGCAGGTACCCAGGACACACAGAATGAAACGGCTTTCTAAGTTGAGCTGGGTTTGAGTTAGAGGGCTGGGATTCTACCTCACTCAGGGTAGTCAGAGATCCAAAGTCCCATTGGTCTCTGTATTTTCAGAGCACTGAAGCAGCACACTTCAAATACCAGCTCTTCTAACGTCTGTTTTCTCACACGTTCTAGTTGTTTATGGAAGATCTCTGAGTTTTGCATGACGTTATCCAATTCCTAGCCTTCTTGTCAGCACCTCTAAATGTGGTGCCCTGGGACACAACCCTATTTGTTCCATTTAGTTACAATCTTGCTTTATGGGAATAAAAAGGCAGGAAGTAAATGAAGCCAACATGACATGATCTTCTTCTTTTCCCTGTGTTTCTTAAATGGATGCTGTAGCCTCCTGTAAACGTGTTGGATTTGCTCATTATACAAATTTGGCTCCTTTGAACAGCAAATCTCATTCCTGGCAGAACTGACTCCTCCTTCTCTTTGAAGCAACCACAGTAAGCATTAGGATAAGAGCTTTCTAAAATGACCTTCAAAATGACAGGTGTCCTTTTTGTTTCTGGGAAATGTTTTGAAGGACCTTGACCCTTACATAGCAAAGAACTGCTGATCAAGTGACAGAAAGATTAAAAAAAATGTTGCCCACATTTTGAAAACAGAAGTATATTTGGAAATTCCAAGCAGGGGAGGGAGAGAAAAAAAAAAAGAAATAGGTAAACACTCCCGGTCTGTTGCTATGCAGTCTTCGCCTCTTTATTTCCCTGTGTGGCTTGTTGCCATGGTTTCTCTTGTATGTGCATCCGCAAATGATAGAGAACAGCCATCTTCCCAACTGTGGAACTAAAAATAACCAGTGTTTTCTAATGAATTAGAACTTTTGCAGTCCTTGAGCTGTACTTACACCTGTCACCCGATTTCCTGGCTGATCTCTGATATGATAAATAAAAGAGGGGATTATAAAATAGATAGAGCTTCTTCAAGGGACATCCTCCTTCCCCCAATCTCACTCCCTCTCCCAGCACCACTATTTGCAAAGAGACCATAGACAATTATTGAATGTTTCCAGGCTTCAGAATCACTGTGTGTAGAATGAAGATAACATTATCTACAGATTTCCCCCTCCAAGATTGTTTATCCCCTTCTATCAAATTTATAGAGTTTTTTTTAATGCCATCAACAGCTCAGAACTTTTCAAAATAATTTCAGATGTTACTATGTATAAAGGATTCAGGGGGAGGGAAGAGATAAGGGAGGCAGACAAAAATTATTTTTTAGTCCATATAACCTAGAATGTCATATCCTCATTATTTTACATGGAAGAAATTCATATTTCATACATAAGTAAAAGAATAGGTTTCTTTTTGTGGTCCATTCATAGTGATCTAGGCTCAAAACCTGAAAGATCTGGCTTCAACTCTTACATCTGACATATTGGTATGTGATATGTTAAGGCTATGATGCATGGCAATTCACCTGACTTCTCAGTCCTCTAGGCAACTAAAGTGCCAGTCTGCCTTGGTAGAGGGAATTTCCTTACCTAGAAAGTCCTTGTATCAATGAAATTACAGGTCTAGTCCTTCTCTTTGTGCATTTCGTTAAACCCTATGAAGTCATTCTTCTAAAAGCATGTCTGCTTAGAACTCGGCTTGTTGTGTTGTCCGATAACTACTCCTTGCCGCCATCTCTCCTCCCTTCGTGCCCCCATTCCCTGAGTGTGCAACAGAGAACACAGAGTTTTCCATTTCTACTACCCTGCTCCCCGAAAACAGCCCAATGTACAATCTTTCTTTAAGTGTCTCCTCCCACTCCACCTCCAAGTACACAGGGAAATAGAGAGGGTAAGACAAATAAACGAAAAGAAAAGTTACAATGTATGTGAATTTTCATTGCAATTTTCATCTTATAATTTTCATTATAAGATGCATTTACAAGCATTGTTCTGAAAAGCAAATCATCAGTTTCACCAGATGTCACAGGAAACCATCACACATAAACCTAGTTGTTCCTTTGATTCCTGAACAAGAAAGACCTATCCCATTTTGGCCTCTGAAGAGTCTTTTCCCAGCCCTCCCACCCCTAAGATTTCAACCTCTTGCACTGCCCTTGGCAGGTATGTACTACAATCTTCTGGAGACATCAATGATCCCAGCTCTGGAAGTTCATTTAATCATTTTTCTAATCGTTTCTGCCCTGGAAGTTGGTTTTTCTTTTATTACAGAAATCAGCCCTGTCTCCCCATTTGCCCTAAACACCCAAACACGCCCATTCTTCTCTGGAGCTCATGTGACCCACATAACATAAGCTTAGGTTTCCATGATTTCATTCTATGCACTCCAAAATCCAATCCAATCCAACTCAAATATTTAACAAGTTCTGAACATTTAACAAGTTCTCAGTATGTGCAAGACATTGAGCTAGGTGATGGACATATAAGGACAAAAGAGAAAACATGCTTAATTCATCACTATGTCAGGGTCCAGGTACAGTGTGTCTGACTATGGTTGATCAGACTAATGTGAGCTTGGAAGGCTGTACCATGTGTCAGGCAGAAACAGTCCATATGAACATTTACAATGTCTCTAAATTTGTGCATCTCGTGTTTCTTTTGAGCTACTGAAATTCTACTTGACTCATAGAGCACAGTCACTTCTTTGATGCAGCCACATCATGATGGATAGTCCTGTGCTAGTGTCTTCTATGTCATATAATCGATTCCAAAATTCTTCAGAGAGATGTGAGAGTGTCCTTATATTACTTGTTCTGACCTCTGTGTGAGCGCTTGCCTTGTGTAAGTTCCCCTCAAAATAGTCTTTTAGGCAAACAGACATTTGGCATTCAATGTGGTCAGACCATCAGAGTTGCACTTTCTGCAGTAACACTTGAATATTTGATTATTAGCTCAAGAAAAGACTTCAGTGTCCAATACCTAATTACCAGGTAATCTTTAGAATATTATTAAGACGATTCAAATAGAAGCAAGTTTTCTGACATGGCACTGGTATACTGTCTGGGTTTCCCAGGCATATAACAATGAGATCAATATGCACTAGTCTTCCATGGTAGTAGTAGAAGGGACCTTAAAATTTTTCTAGTTCAGACTCAAGATACAGATGAGAAAATGAATTCCCTAAGAGCACTGAAGTAACTTGCTTAAAATTATGCAAACAGCTAGTAGAAGAGTCAGGACCAAAAAGAATATAGATATCCCGTCTCCCAGTCCAAAGCTATTCCCTCCATATTCATCTGCCCCTTGCTACCAGGCTATCTGAAGGAAGCTCATCTGGCAGGAGTCCTGGAATTCAGCTGTTGGTCAGGAACAAAGGAACATTTTAGTGCAGCTGTACCAGGTGGGCCATTTACAGAGAATAAGTGAAATAATTTTTTTTAAAAAAGAAATTTAAAAAATAAAATTTTCCATTCCAATCTGCAAAAGAATGTTTAAAAGCTGTTATTTCAGTAGCAACAAAGAGCATGAAGTTACTCAAAATAAGTTCATCTGTGGACTCACCTATAAATTTTCTCAATACCTTCTAAATGAGATACATGAGGTACAACAGTATCTATATCCCCAGAGTTGACAAAAGAGGTGCAAAGCAGAGCCAGAATTACATTTGATGACAAAAAGAAAGAAACAAAGTCCTTTGATCCTTGCTTGTTGCCCACATCCCACACTAGCATTTAACTATAGTAGAGCAAAATGAATCAAAGTAAATTGGTGGTTTAACTAGGTGATTAATGGTGTCTCTTTAAAAGCAAAAGCCTATCCCTGTGAATGAAAAACTCATTCTTTTTAAAAAGCTGTTTTCTAGTTAATGATTCCATCTAAGAGGCAGATAAATAGAACTACCATGTATGAAAGCCATTAGCTAGAATGTTTTCACAGGGAACAAAATGGAATGTTGTATTACATATTGTTGGAAAGTAAAAAACAATACATATAAACAGAGATTTTACTTGGAAGAGAATTAAGTTGGTATGACATTGTGTATTATCAGTAGTAATTTGTTTTATTGTAAAAATAAATATTACTGGGGGTGGTATTATTTGAAAAACCAATGAAAAATTCTAATTATTAAAATATTTATGTTTTTCTACTTGGTGGGAATCAAGGGGAGGGACTGTCTTTGTAATTCTGATCTTACTCAGAATGTTCAGAACATGTAATTTCTGTTCAAGAAAATAGGTGGCAATATAACTTTTACCAAAAATAAAAAATCTGGATTTGTGATTTCATCAAGCAGCTGGGGGCACAGTATATAGAGTCAGGAAGACCTGAATTCAAATGCAACCTCAGACACTAGCTGCAAGACACTGGACAAGTAAGTCATTTAACTTCTGATTGCCTGAGGTTCCTCATCTGTGACATGGAGATTAAAAAAATAGCAACTACCTCTTAAGGTTGTGGTAAGGACAAAATGAGATTTGCAAAGTGCTTAGTATATACAGTACCTGGCACATAGTAGGTGCTATATAAATGTTAGCTATCATTATTATGATTCCTTCCACCAATACAGATCTAAGGCAATTCATCTAGAATAGTCTCAGAAATTTACCTGAATGTTTCAGTGGTTTAAATAATGATTAAACCATCACTATGAGTCAGAAACAGAACCTGAGCTCAAATTTTCCTAATTTTGAGTGAAATCTATTAGGATTCATTATCTAATTACTAGGAGGAATATTTTTGTTTGTTTGTTTCCAGGAGATGCTATTGCAATGGTATAGAAATTCCCTCGACTAATGAAGTGCTCAATTCCTCCATGCCTTAGTAGACATTTTCATGTCAAAAATAATGTATCATCTGGTGATATGCCTCTCCAAATTTAGCTAAGCTGGCATTCAAATAGAAGACAGTTATAATTCAATACCAGACCTGTACTTAGGCTACTTAGAACCTATAAGAATGTGTGCTTCACTAGAATATTCTTGAGACACTGGAACTAAATTGATATCACTCTAAGCTATCAGTGGAAGAAGCTGGTAGAGTATGGTTAGGGTAGATGAAAATTTCGGAAGCCTGACCATGACCATAACCACAACCGTGACTTTTGGCAAATGGTAGCATAAAAAATGTAAAATGTAAATCTGAATGAATATCATGTACTAACAAAATGTATATTAAGCAGTCATTCAATTTAGCTGGGAAATATGGAATTTACACATTAATATTGCCAGAAGCTTAATCAGTTAATTCAGGGAATTTTCACAAAAGAATACACAAAATAAAAATTGTAATGTTTTAGGAATTTCAACATTGGTGGACTGACCAGTGGAGTTTTAGTTGATCTATCAAGTTTACTAAGTTGAAGGATTTTTAAATTGTGAGAAAAATGGTCAGATCCAAGAGAAATTATGATACTGGCAATCCAATTAAACAAGATTTGTAGTATTTGTACTTAAACCTCACAAATGGCAGCTAAATGGTAATCACACCTGAGTGGTGCATATGGAGCCTGGTTATTTGAATAACATTTCATGAAACTAGGAATGACCAAGATCGCATATATTGATTGCTGTTTGGCATAATTTCAGGGTGGCATTTACACATAATTCTGTCAGTCTAGGGCTAAAACTGTTCTCACAACAAAAAAAGATCTCTCAGTGATAAGATCTGGAGCTGGAAAAGCCTTGGGGATTAATTACTCCACCTCCATTATTTTATAGATGAAGCATATGAATCCCAAAAAGATGAAGTGACTTCCCAAAACCAAAGAATGTAGCAGAATTAAAATTCAAATCTATGCTCTTATCCAAAATCTGGAATAGCTCATAACACTCCACACATCCACTGATATTCTTGCCTCCAGCCAGAGAACACAATTAGCTCAAAACAAAGGCATTTATTGATATGATATAGTAAGAATAATATGAGCAAAATATCTCCCCTATGAACTGGGGGTACACCATCTAAAAAATATACATATAAATGATGGTGAATACCTTCATTTAAATTTGACATGCATGGAGGCATACATACAGGTAACACATACAATAAAGGCACATGATCCTGTTAGGGTCTTTGATGTCTTCTGGTAATTTCCTTGTGAAACATAGCTTCTCTGTTGGGACAGTTGCTCTGCTGAGACCTTGTACTTGCTTCTGACTGGGGAATGTGGCTTGGGGTTCATCTGAAGTCCAGATCTATAGTACTATTATGCTATTTATGAAAAGAACAAGAACCTATACCCTATTGATCACCAGATGTTTGCCCATGTCTCCACCGATCGAGGGCACTGTTAAATGCTATGAAGGGATTAAGAAATAAGTAGACAGTGAGAAAATAGAGGCATCAAATATAAATAGCGCTTTTCATGAGTTTGATTATGAAAGGGAGAAGACATATAGTGTGATAGCTTGAGGAAATGATGGGGTTAAGGAAAGATATTTTAAAGATGAACAAATTTCCCAGTTGACAAATGGTCATATAATATATATATATATAACAGGTTATAAAGTCAGAGGAAAACATCTAAGCTATCAATAGTCATATTTTTTTTTAAAAAAAAAGGTCTAAATCCCTAATAATTAGAGAAATGCAAATTAAAGCAACTTTGAGTTACCACCTCACACCCATCAGATTGGCAAAGATGAAAAAAAGGAAAATGACAAATATTGTACATATTGGGGAAAAAGATAGACATTAATTCATGGTTGGTAGAGGTGCAATCTGGACCAGCCATTCTGGAAAGCAATCTGGAAAGGAAACCCCCCCCTCCACAAAAAAGCTACCCCAAAGACATCAAAGAAAGAAGAAAAGGACTCATATATACAAAAATATTTATAGTAGCTCTTTCTGTGCTGCAAAGAATTGAACACGGGGTAAGTATCACTTGGATAATGGCTGAGCAAGGTTTGGTATATGTATAAGATGGAATTCTATTGTGCTCTAAGAAATGGTGAAGAGGATGGTTTTGGAGAAATTTGGGAATATTTGTATGTACCAATGCAAAGTGAAGTGAACAGAACCAGATAATTTATATAATAACAAAGAACTTTGAAAAATTTGTGAACTCTCATCAACATAGGGGAACCAACCACAGTTCAAAAGATTCATGATGAAATGTGTCACCTACCTTTACATAGAAAGATGATAGTCTCAGAGTACAAATTGAAATATTTGGGGGGTTTTTGGACATGGCTAATGTGGAAATTTTTTTCACTTATTTTGTTTTTCCTGCTTTCTCAGTAGGTAGAGGAGAGACAGGTGTGAAGGAGAACATTCAGAACAAAAAATAAAATAAAATTCTATTTTATTTTAAAATAGCCATATGAAAAGTGGTTAAATCACAATAATTAGTGAAATACAAATTAAAACAACTCCAAGGCTCTACCTCACACCTCTCAGATTGCCAGAGTTAACCCTCCCAAAAAAGGGAAAATGGCAAATAATGGAGAGGCTATGGGAAAATAACTACTTTAATGCATTGTTGGTTAAGCTCTGAATTGTTCCATCTATTCTGGAAAAGAATTTGGAACTGTGCCATCACAGCTATTAAACTGTGTGTACCCTTTAACCCTATGATGCCACAATGAGGTTTATACCCTTGAAATGATCAAAGAAAAAGGAAAATGACCCATATGTACAAAATATTTATAGCAGGTTTTGTTTTTGTTTTTTGTGGTGTCAAAGAACTAGAAACTTAGAGGATGCCCATCAAGTGGGGAATGACTAAAGTTATGATATGTGAATGTACTGGAATACTATTGTATTTTAAGAAATGATAAAGAGCGTGCAGAAGTATTTATAGCAGCTCTTTTTGTGATGGCAAAGAATCGAAAATTGAGGGGATGCCCATCAACTGAGGAATGGTTGAACAAGTTGTAGTATATGAATGTAATGCAATACTATTGTGCTATAAGAAATGATGAGCAGGTGAACTTCAGAAAAACCTGGAAAGGTATATGAACTGATGCTGAGTGAAAGAGGAAAACACTGTATACAGTGACAACCACATTGTGTGATGACTAACTTTGATAGACTTGACTCTTCTCAGCAATACAAGGTTCTAAGAAAACTCCAAAAAGCTATCCACAGCCACAAAAAGAATTTCAAAGTCTGAATGCATGTCAAAGCATGCTATTTGCTCTCTCTCCTTTTTGTTTTGCTTTGCTTCTTCTTTCTCATGGTTCATTGCATGGGTTATAATTCTTATTTACAACATGACTAATGTGAAAAGATGCTTAATATGAATGTAAATGTAGAGCCTATGTCAGACTGCACACTGTCCTGGGGAGGGGGGAAGGGAGGAAGGGAAGAAAATCTAAAACTCAAAAGTATGCAGAACTGAAAGTTTTAAACTAAAAATAAATATTTTTTAAAAAGAAATATAGTTATCAAAGAAAAAAAAGAAATGATGAAGGGGATGGTTTCAGAGAAACTTAGACTAAATTGATGAAAAGTGAAGTAGTACCAGGAGAACATTGTGTAATGACAATATTGCAAGAAAAACAACTTTGAAAGAAGTACTCTGGTTAATGTAAGGATCAAGCAAAATTTCAGAGGACTTATGATGAAATATGAGGAGGAAAAATTTTTCTAAATTAGAAAATAAATTTCAATTTAACAAATAAAATCAAGAGAGGTGAAATGTGGCAGGGAAGGGGCCAGTGGATAAAGTGAGATTAAAGATGAAAGAAACAATGGGCCTAATGATAAAGAGAGTAAGGTCTAAGTGGATTTGGGAGGGCATGGGATCAAAACCATCAGTGAGGGAGTTATCCTTGGCAAGAAGGCTATGTCTTCATCAAAGATTAGAGCAAAGGAGAAAATGAGAAATGATGAAGAGGGGGTTTTAGGTGTGGAATGGCAAAGAACAGATAGCTGATAAGGGATAGCCTCTTTTTTTCTCAGCAAAATAGGAAATGAAGTCCTCTTTTAGTAGGAAATGGGGAGGAAGTGGTACAGATGGCTTGAGGAGAGAAGTGAAGATTTGGAACACATGTTGGAAGAGTGAAATAGTCCATCCAAGAATGAAAGGTCTGCTGAATAGCAGTAGACTCCAGGTAAGACTGCATAATGTAAGTGGTGTATGGGATGTTCAGGAAGGACAATCACCTCTTGGAGGAGTCCTTTTCAGGGCTGCTCAACCCCTTTGTTGTCTACCTGGCATCCAACTCTCACCTGTGGCTCCAGCATGGGCAGCAGACACACCCCAAGCAGATGGGCTAAACCAGGTTGTGGGTAACCAGCAGACCTCAAACTCATCAGTGAGTTAGGGGATGTCTACCCCAAGCATGTGAAGACTTTCCCCAGTGGAATGGGCAGATGATAATAATGTTTTCCAACATCCATGAAGGTGGCCAAAAAAACACTCTGGAGCACTTGGATCTTGGTCAGACATCAGACACCAAAAGCATCACTGCATTGCAGGTCATTGGCTTTTGTCTCACCACCAGGCTTTTATGGCTCTTGAAGAGATGTATGTTTTGCAATCTGCTTCACTTATATCCAATTCATGTGCAAGTCAAAACATCACCTGTGGTGTCACTAGTCCTCTTGAAAAACAAAGGACCAGTGACAACAACATGACATAAATTTGTAGTAAATCCAGTTGGCCAAGTCGCATGACATATCCATAAAGCATTCAGCAGCATGTTAGTAGCAATAAAGAAGATTGATGGGAGACATGACCAAGGGATAACACATGGCAAAGAATGACTGTGCACTGAACAAAGGGTCAAGGGATGCAAAGTTAGTTGATAGTGTTGACAAACTGGTCAACCAGTTCATAGTTCAAGATTATGAAGGGAGGAAAGGGAAGTTAGAGTGAAGGTAATAGACCAGAAGAGTACAGAGAAATAGAGAGAGATTGTAAGACGGGAGATTTGGTATAGGAAGAGTGAAGCAAAGAGATTTAATGTTAGAAAACTATAGCTAAAGAGAAGTCTCATTGCTTTACCAGTGTGTGTGTATGTATGTATGTATGTATTACATTCTTTGCCAAGCACTGCTGAATAGCTTCTGCCCATGTAGTCTATTTATATGTAACCTACCTAATTACGCAGTAGTTAATAGCTGTAGCTTGAAAATAGCTATGATTTCATCAGTGTATTTCTTCTGATAACAGATTGCAACTTTTCCTTGCATTATCAGATCATCTTCCTAAATTACTACAGCAAAAATTTTTCACCTGATGGCCAACCTATTTTTCATGATCCTCTCTAACACTGTATTTGTCAGAAAATTACTGTGTGCCAACCATTGTGCTAAAGATACACATCCAACCAAATAAGTCCATCACTGTCCTCAAGAAACTTACCCTCTAATGGAGAAACACAGAGCCTATTGCAGGAGCTAGATTAATAGGCAGAAAGGGAGCATGGTAAAATATGAACTGCTATCTTGGGGAAAGGATGCCATCACTGAAGTCTGCATTGTTCATGGTAAGTGGTCATTTCTCTACACCACTCATGTTGCCATGGTCAAATTACTTCCCTGGTCCTTTCAAACTTAATTCACTTGTGGGTCCTTTCATTTTCCCCTACTCTGCTCCTAATGAATTACTCAAGTCCTCAGACTTGCTCTTACTACTTCCGCACCTCTGCTCTAAATGACTTAACCTTTTCTCCATCCTCTTGTTTTGTTTGCAGCCTGAAGTCATCTAACCTCCATTCCATCTCTGTTTCCAGTTCTAATGGTTCACTCCCTCCCCTATGACAAACAAACAGAAGCACATCTCTGCCCTGCCTCCACTCTGGTCGTGCTACAGCTGGCTGTTAATCCTGCACTTTCTGCCACCAACTAGGGGGAAGGCAATATGTTGACATTTTTATTTTTAGTAGCAACCAGAGCTAATTTTCAAATCACCCCATTTACAGTTTTCTACTGTTAGTGACTACTTTCTTTTTTTTTTAACCACATGAGTTTGAATTTAAACTGAGTCTTTGAGGAGTACAAATTATTTTATCTCCATTTTCAATTTCTTCCATGATGCAACTACAATATAGAATTTGAAATCTATATTTGGCCTGTACTTTCTTTTCCCTAGTGTTAATGGTTCAGAAATTCCAGTTTAATTAACATGCTAACTCTCCGAGATTGTAAAAGTCTAGTGGAGAAATTCAGAGGCACAACAATAAAATGGGCTTCTGACTATAAAGTTATAGCTTGTTTACACTACAGAAAATTCAATTTCCAAGGTGTATAAAAAATGTAATTTCTCTATAGATTGCATAGGTGACCTTGACATAAATACTCATTCCAAATTTTTAAAAAAAGACTTAAATGGGTTTTTTTGGTCTCTGTTTTGTACAGAATGAGTAGGAAAAATTTAAAGGGTATGATGGATTTTGAACATCTAACTTCCAAATGCAAAAATAATAATCAGTAAGACATCATAATGTCACAAATAAATAAAAATATTTCAATTTTTTTATGTTTACTTGAGCAATGTCTACTGAGCAGTAGAAAAATAGAGTCTGGCCAAAAGGTTTAGTTGGCTGAATTTGCTAAGTACAAATACTTAATGCCCTGTGAGCATTCTATAACTCCAGAAGACCAACTCCACTGGCCAGGGAATTTCTTAACAAGTGCTGAGACAGAATGAATTGATGAGACCTTTTGTTCATAGATTACATTGCTATGTGTATGACAGACCAAATCTAATATAAGCAAAGGAAAATTGGAGCTAGAAATTGCCTTGTGAAACTGATTGATTTTAACTAGACAAAACTGGGAAAAGAAAGACCTTTTCATTATCAGGTTTTAGGGTGAAATTTTCAGAACAGTTTTCTCAAGTTTCTCTTACAATTTGCCTCTGAACAAGAAAAAATAAAAAGCTGTCTATGAAACTTCAGTTATGAAAACTGAAAGTCAACATTGCTTTATAGAAGAGCACTAGGTTTGGAATTATGAAAACCTGGATTCAAGTCCTTTTTTATTCACTCAGTAGCTGTGTAACTACCTCGGCCAGCTTTCTGGGACTTAACTACTAAGTCACAGCTATGAAAGAGCTTAGGGCAGCAAGGTGGTACAGTGTGTATAGAGTACCTAGCCTGGGGTCAGGAAGACTCATCTTCCTGAGTTTAAATCTGGCCTCAGAATCTTGCTTAGCTATGCCACCATGAACAAGGCACTTAACCTTATTTGCCTTAATTTTCTCACCTATGAAATGAGCTGGAGAAGGAAATGGCAAGTCACTCACAGTATCATTGCCAAGAAAACACCAAATGGAGTCATGAAGAATCAGAAACAACTGAAAAAAGTGAAGGAGCTCTCTGCAAGTTAACAAAATAACAAGATTACTTCGTGGAAGACCTTTCTACGTCTGGAACTCCCCACTGTAACTTAAGCCCTGAAATGTGTCTTACCCTCTGCTTTTAGTGAAAGAATCCTATTTCAGAAATCTCAAACATAATACAAGACTATTCAATTTAAGTTCTTAATAAGTATATATTGGAAGTATCAAGCTGAACTCCAACAGCTCCTCATCACAACCTATCTGAACTTGTTCAAGGTCACACTTTCAATACAATGAAGTTAATAATTCTTAATTTAAGATGTTTGATCAGTGTTTGTTGAATTTTTATATGAGGCTAAAATTATCAACCTCCTAGGACTGGCACAAATTTAAGATATAAATGGTCATGTTTTTGAAGGCATTTTAAAAACATAAATCACAATATTAATGAAATTTATTTTCATTACTATCGTAGTAAAATACTTGAGAAGTGTCCTCCAAAAATGTTTACTGCAGCATAGACTTGTAGCCAACCCCTACAAGTCCCTGACAACAGCACAACAACATTTAGAACTCAGTTAAAATATTTATGTTTTCATCTACAATAAGCAGGGTGCTAATTATACAAAGAAAAAAAATTAAGCAGCCCCAGCTTAGTACCTGTGCCTAACACAGTGGTTTTCATATAGTAGGTACATTTTTTTAAAATAGGTCCTTAATATATATTTGTTAGTTGGTTGAAAATCTCTTCAGTGATTCAAGGAGAAGATGCCTAGGTTCAGGTTGGTGAATTATTGTAGGTAGAAAAGAAGGAATACATCAGGTTACAAATGATAGGTAGACTTAGATTGTCTCCATCATGAAGAGATTTGGCCAGTATCCCCTGAAGCACGCGATGAACCTCTTTCATTGTGTTAAGATGACTAAAAATCAACTAGGGTGACCACATTTTATGATCTGGGGCTTGGCACAAATGATCATAAGGATGTTGCCATAGCATCAGATTGTAATTAACAATTTTAAGGTAGCATGGCATTATAGAAAAAATATAGGAGTCACAGAAGACTCACAAAAGACATGAGTTCAATTCAGCCTTTGTTACTCTCTACCTTGATGTAGGCAAATTGCTAAGCCTCTCTGGACCTCAGTTTTCTCATCTATAAAGTAAAGAGGTTGGACTAGCTTATCTCTAAGGCTCCTTCCAGATCTAAATCTATGAAAAGTTGATGGAAAGTCAAATACACATACTCATACCTTGCCCTAGGGCAATGGTTCTTAATCTTTCATGGACTCCTTTTGCAAGTCTGGTGAAGCCTATGGACCCTCACTCAGAATTATGTTGGTTATCAACATTCATAATTGAATGAAATGTGAAATTTCAGTTTCAGGTTAGTGAAAACAAAGATGTACTATTTTTTCTCATCCAATGTCACAGAACCATCTGAAATCTGTTCATGAACCCGTGGGGATTCATGTAATCCTGATAAAGAGCACTGATCCAGGGTGCTCTTTAGTTGAATATAGCCAACAAAAATCCCTAACAAGCTTTCTGAAAGAAATATCAGACATTCTTCTAAGATATCTACCATGCATCCGACTTCTGAGATACCATCCTGAAAATATGACAGGTATTGATGAGGATAGTTCAATGAATTTTTTAAAGTTAATTTTAATATGAGCAGCATTTTTTCCGCTGGAAAATTATGCAAAATCACTTAGAGTTTTCTCTAGTAGCAGTTATGGAGTATAAATATTCAACTCAATACACTGAAATTTTGAAGACAATAAGAACTCTAGATCAAATAGGTTAATAACACAAAAAAAAATGGATAAAAATTCACAAATAGCTTTCTCCCAGAACACTCCAATCGGGAAAGTTTTGCAAATATTATAAGGCATAATTTTATATATGAGGAAACTGAGGCTAAGATCAAATTACTTTACCAAGGGTCCATAGCTAGTACATTTTAGAGCACAAATTCAAACTCAGATTCCCTGAGTCCAGGTCTACTGTTCTCTCTGTGTGACATACCAACTGACAAACATGAAGGATGTTCAGATAATTAGAACTTTCTAACCTGTAAAACCTTAGGTTGATGGTTACAGGGGGTGGTGGGAAAAAAAAAATTAGACCTGAGTTCAAATACTGACTAAGTTACTTAACTTTGTGGCTTTGATCAAATCATTTAATTTCTCTGGGCCTCAGTTGCATCATCTGTAAAATGAGAGCACAGAACTAGACAGTCTCTAACGCAGGCCCTAGGAACCTGATTTTATATATTCTTTCATTGTAAGAGATCTTAGACTATGTTCTATATTTTATAGCCTCGTATTGAGTCAAATGATCATTGATTGAGTCTGTGTAAACCACCAAAAAGGTCTGAGGGGACTTTTGAAGTCCTCTTTTAGGAATGCTTTAATTTAAAAGTTAATTTGTGAGAACAATTGTGGGAGTAATTATACTAGTCCAGACAAGCGATAAAGTAGATCAACTAAAGGAACATTCAATAAATACCTGCCCTTAGCTATCTTTCAAGTTAATGGAATGTCCATATGGAGAGAGAAAGATATGACTACAAAAACTGGAACTTCTAAAAGAAGAAATTGGTGATTTAATCATTTCTTTTTACTCATCTGAATGTTGATGCTGATGAAAAGGAGGAAGTTAGCAGGATATTGTAGCTCAAAGGGGCCTTAAAGATGATCTAACCCAACTCCCTAATTTTATAGAGGAAGAATTTGAGGCCCTGCGAAGTGGGATGACTTGCCTAAGGTCAAAAAGGTGTTTTTTTTTTATTTGCATCAGAAAAAGAAATTGTATTTTAAAAAAGCAACTCAACTAGAAAATGAGTCTCATCTGGGTCTAAGTTTAGATTTTCTAAAGTTAAAAGAATTTTTACATAGCAAAATATAATTTCCTATCAAATCCAATGAACCCTTTTTAAAGGCCGACTATGTGGTAAGAGCCAGGGATACAATGAATAAGAAGAGTCCATATGCTCAAAGGCCCTATAATCTAAAGGATTAAAAAACACACAAAAGGAGCCAGTAAAGCAGGGTACAAGAATGGGACTCCAGGGGACACCTGTTTGGGTGGTTCTTGTTCAATAGAGTTGAAACCAGGCAGACCAGCAGATATAAAGTAAGGGGAGAGTCTAGTTCAGGGGTGAGGAAACTGAGGTCTCGAGACCATATGTGGCCCTCTAACTTCTTTGGATTCAGTCAAAAGGCCACACTTGAGGAGCTAAAGAGCCATATGTGACCTCAAGGCCCCAGTTCCCCCACCCTTGACCTAGTTTCTGCCCTCTCTAGAGAAAGGCATTGGGTGAAATTTGTTAAATCACCCTGCTGAGGGAATCAAGAAGGAAGAGGAGGCCAATGGAGGTGGTGTCAATCAAAAGGCTCAAGTTAGAAGCATGGTGATGAGTTTAGAAGTGATGAGCTTCTTGTTCTTTGGAGTTGAAATCAGGCAGAGTGGCAGATGCAAAGCAAACTAGAGAGAAACAAATGTTTCTGTTAATTGCTACATGACTTTAAATGTCCCAGATACCTAAAAACATAACTATTATTCTCCTTTTAAAAGATGAAAAACAATCCGTTTTTTAATTTTCATTAAATTTCATTTTTAGTTTTGCTATTTTTTATTTTTAAATAAAATTAGATTTTAAATAAAATTAAATTTCAAATTTTATTAAATACAAATTAATTTTATTAAATTTAAGAAATTTACAGAAATAAATGGTGAAGCAAGCATTGTGTTCAATGTCCTGTTGCCATGAAATCAGTCTGATGATAACCTTTGAACTTGATAAGGATAGTTGTTGAATATTATGCATATAATTTGTTACACACTCAAATCCTTTCTAGCTTAATGGTAACTGTCAGAATATCCTCTGGGATATGCTTGGATCTCAGCATCAACTCCATGTCACATAAAAGCATTAGAGTAGCACTTTCGTGGAAGATATGCATGTTGTATCTGGAGACACTCCCTAACTTGTTTATGAGTCACCAGACAAGACTAGTCCAATTTCACAGCACTCTGTAATCTCATGTTTGCTTAAAACTATATAGGTCAAATGAGCCCAAATCAATGTGTGTTTGACTAGTCAACCATAGGCCACAATTAATTGAAAGGGAAGTCACTTAATAAAATAACATAGTTAGAAAAATGTCAATAAAAAAATCCCACCCAAGTCATCTTGATAAACATGAGGTACACTGTACCACAGATAGAGATATAAACACCCTCAATGAGGGAAAGGAGACACATATATAACAGGGAACATTGAGGAAAATTTTTAGTAGCTTTTACTTCCATATGGAGTTGTGGCAATTCTCAGACATTTGGATTAAATTAGCATTTCCTCTCTAGAAGAATACTTTGTCCCAAGAGTCAAATTCTTTAGGATACAAACTTTAGAATACAAATTGCTTACTAATGTCTTCAGGATTAAATCTTTTTCTTATCTATATTTCCTGTTCACTACGGGTAGGATCTCTATCAGAGACCTTGTTCTGATTTAAGATTAGAAGTTCCTCATGACTCCTCCTAAACTATACTCAATCACCATAATTTTAGAGGCTGACCTTGCAATATACTGCTAAGGACTCCTTGGGTTAAAAAATGGGTCCTTATTTCTCAAACAAAATGTTCTTTTGTTCTCTCAAGCAAATGAAAGGGATGGAGGGGAAAGCAAGAGAGCAAAACTAAGCAGGGGAAGCTAAGCCATTATCTCCTTAATGTCAACCCTTAAATTTTACCTTTAACATGGATAAGTGGTTGACCTTAACTCTTTCCAAGCTTTGAGCAACAGCAGAGTGGTATAATGGATGCGGCAGAGTTAGGAAGATCTTGGTTTGAATTCTGTTGCAGACCCTTGTAATTTTGTGACATCAGGCAAGTCACCCAACTTCTCTAAACCTGTTTCCTCATTTGTAATATCAAGGAATTAAACTTGATGAAAAGTTCTTTTAAAGTTTGTTCAAGCTTAAATATCTGATCTTGTATCCATATGGGTATATACCATGTTTATATTATTTATATGCACAATGCACATTCATATGATAATTTTAACTTTATACATAGTAATGACTTCCTACCCATATGACTTTAGATAAATCATTTAACCTTTCTGGGCCTCAATTTCCTTATCTATAACACAAAGGATTGGGGCTAGATGCTCAGTAAAATCTCTTCCAGCCCTAAATCTATGACCATATTATCTTGGGTCTATAGTTGCTATTTGCTGAGCCTGGTGTTATTTCTAACTTGTCTCTCTTAGTTTCCCCAATCCAGACTGATCTGGCTACTCCTCTTGTTTCCCAGAATTCAATAGTTCCATATGAAGTTGGATCTGAGTTTGTTCTTAAAGAATTTCTCCTTTAGCCCTGGTCCTGGTCATTCAATTGGAAATGACCTAGAGTCAATCCCTGAGTTAACTCTCTCAGATGCAAAGTTCACTAATGACTAAATCTTCAAAAAGAACTTTGGAAGTTGTTTTTGCTATTGGTTTGTTCATATACATTGAAGGCATGGCCAAGTGTGACTCTAGTCACCCTTTCCACCGCAGTAAAAACTTGGAAAGTTTGGAAGGAAAATTGAACCATTCGCTTCTCTATGCTTTCCCCAGATCTCCATCAAAAACAATCAATCAATCAAGAATGATCCCATTTCCAAAGTGAGAGAGCTCATATTGAAAATTTAGCTATCAACTTTAAAGCTTCTGCAAGCTGGTTCCAGCAAACCACTTAATAATAACCAAATGTTGTCAGTTTATCAAGGGTGAGGCATCCCATCAAAGAAAACAGAAAAGTAAAAAATGGTGACCACAAGGCTAATAATGCTGCAGATGACAGCATACCAATACAATTTTAATTAGCACCACAGCTAATATTCTCTATAAAATTAATTGGAGACCTGTCAGAGCTGTTTATTTAATGTCTCTTTAAAATTTTGTTCCTTCCTTTTATCTCCCTTTGGCCACATGTCCCATTGTCAAAATAAATAAAAGCATACATCTCTGTTACTGGCTAAAGCGTCTCGTTTAGCTCCAGTTGAAAGCTAAGGTCATGTTTACCAGTAGCTGGCTCAAAAGTGCAATTAGGATGAATGGATGGAAAATAGACTTTTCACTTTTCAGCGTCTATAATGGCATTTTTCATTTTCCCTACTGCAGTAGTAATATGATCTATCTCTTATTGATCTCATAAAGGTCCATGTGTCTAATTATTACATTCATGCAAGTGATTCCTAAATCTCTATCCTTGATTATCATCCTGCATCACCAACTGATGTCTAGTAGACATTCCTAATTGGTAACCCATAGAGTAAGACAATAATCGGTCCACAAAATTTATAACCAGTAACTACATGCCAGGCATTGCACCAAATGCTGAGAATAAAAAACAAGAATAAAACCCCATTCCTGCCCTCAAGGAACATAGATTTTAATGGAGGAGATTACATGTAATTAGGTATATAGCAAGAGAAACACAGAGTAGGAGGAGGGGCAGCTGTCTAGCGAAGCAGTAGTAGCTGAGGGAGAAGGTAGGCTTTGAACTGAGGCTTGAAGGAAACCAGAGAAACATAAAGAAAAAAACTAATAATTTCAGGCATAAGAGATAGCTAGAGCAAAGAGAAATAGAGGATGGAGTGTTATGTCCCTGAAATTTGAAGGAAGCCAAATGCTGCCACTTCATAGACTATATGGAGAGGCATAATATATAAGAAGACTCGAAAGGTAGAAAGGGGCTAGACTAGGAAAAACTTTAAAAGTAAAATAGGCTCTCACATTTCATTCAGGTAATAAAGAAGGAGAACCTCAAGAGCTCATTGAGCAGAAAGATGATATGGTTAGACCTTGCTTTAGGAAAAAAAAAAAACACTTGTGCAGTTATGTGGAGGATAGAGAGGTGGGGAGAGACTGGAGGCAACGAGACCTATTCGGAGGCTATTGCCATAGTTCAAATGAGAGGAAATGGGGGCCTGAGCTAGGGTTGTAGGTGTTGAGTCATTTCAGTTGTGTCTAACTCTTTGTGATACCATTTGTGGTTTTCTTGGCAAAGATACTGGAACAGGTTTCCATTTCCTTCTCCAGCCCATTTTACAAATGAGGAAACTGAGGCAGACAGGGTTAAGTGACTTGCCCAGGGTCGCACAACTAATAAGGCCAAATTTGAACTTGGGAAGATGAGCTATCCATGAATACTCTATTCACTGTGTCACCTAGATGTCCCTTGAGTACAGGGAAGAAAATGTAAATGGAAGATGTAGAGAAGGCAGAAACGAGATTCAATAGCACCTCTATGAGGTGAGTGAATGCAAAGAATTGAGAATGACACCAAAGTTGCAAGCTTGGGTGACTGAAAGGATGGTGATACTTTCAACATCTCTTTCAACTTCAACACTTTCTCAGCTTAAATAAGGAAGTTCAGAATGGCGGATTCTTTGGGGGGAAAGATAGAGTTCTATTTTGGACATGTTGAGTCTGAGGTGCTTTGGATCATACTAAGGAAAACAAGAGGTCTTTGAGTTATGTCCCTGATTAAGCCAACAAGTGTTTATTAAGCACCTACCAAGTGCTGGGGATTGTGCTAACCCATGGGATATAAAGAGGTGGGGGGAGGGGTTAGTCCTTTCTCTCTATGCACTCACTGTCTAAGAGGAGAGACAATTTGCAAACAATTATGTACAAAGGATATATACAGAGGGAAGTCACTAAGATAAAGAATGACAAAGAAGGGCTTTTTATATAGCAGGATTTTTCACTGAGATCTAAAGAAAGTTAGAGAAGCTAGAAGGCAGAAATGAGGAAGGAGAAAATTCAGGTGTGGAAGACAACCAGTGAAAAAACTGATTTAGGAGATAGATTGTCTTAAGGAGGCCAGTGTCATTGGATTGCAGAGTATGTAGAAAGAAGTTATCTGAGAGGAGTTGAAAAAGAGGGGAGGAGTGGGGGAGAAAGAGAGTGCTTGGAAAAGCACATATATGAACAAGTGCAGATTAATAGAGTTCAAATTTTGCACCCAAGCACTAATAGGACATAGGAAGGAAATAAGCATTTATTAAATGCCTACTATTTGCTAGGTACTGTGCTAAGCATTTTACAAATATCGTACCATTTCATCCTCAGAACCCTGAGAAATTACTATTATCCACATTTTACATTTGAGAAAACTGAGGCAAATAGTTTTAAAGTGTCTTGCCCCCAGTCACAACTAGTATCTGAGTCAACATTTGAACTCACACCTTACTGAGTTCAAGTCCAACACCCTAAACACTCCACCACTGTCTATGGAATGAAGGGGTAAACATATTGAACGATGGGATGTTCAACAGTCAAGTTTCCCCACAAAAAACATCCAGATTCTTAAAAAAAGATTTAAGAATTTGGGAAATGAATATGCTTTCTCTACCAAATCTAAAAGCAATTACATTCTCCTGAATAAAAATACAAATCACAATAAAAATCATAGAATCACAAGCTTAAACTAAATGAGCAAAATTACACATATCCATTCCCAGTACAGAAGAAGCTAATGATCAAGAGTAAGATAAAGTTTTATAAATGGGGTGACCTGTGGATATTTGAAGCTTTCTCATTTTTCATTCCAAAGTTACATATATGACGTCTCCTCACCATCAAATCATACTCTCTGAACCATGAAAATACATTTGCAAAGCCCTTTTTTTTTCAGACTTGAAGACTTTTTCTTTCAAACTTTGTCTTAGACATGGGGGATGCCAGTCAAGCCTTGCTTCATGTTCTTTGAGCTCCTTTATTTTAACCCAGGGTGTTTGTCCTTCTCCCTTTTATCTACACTTACCGTGATATAAAATCTACAATACCTGCTGTACCATAGCAATATTGCTTTCATAGTAACCAAGAGGGAAGATCAAACTTTTTATCATCAGCATGGATGAAAAGCTCTAAAAAGAGATTGACTTTTGTAAGCAGACAGTTCAAAAGTGTCATCCAGCACTTGGTAGCAAACTGAGCAGACTGAAGCAGTGCTTGGAAGTGGAGCCCAGGGGGAAAAAAGCAAAAATCAAGACCTTTTAGATGGAAAAACAGCATGCTGACCATCAAAAACAATTTTCTACCTCTTGCTGAATAGGTTCAAAACATAGATAACCAAACTCTCAGAATAATATAGCTAGGTGGCTAATAGGTAGGTAGGTAGGTAGTATCATCCATAGAATGTAGAACTTAGAATTAGGAAGGCCTGAATTCAAATCCCTTCTCATTTACTTAATAGCTATGATAAATATAATAGCAGTATATTTAATATAATTATTTTTATTATATAATTAATATTATATTGTCTGCTTTTTATAACAGTGTAATGATTATTCTATTCTTATAATTATTTTTATATTTGTTATGATATAATGTGATCAATTATATCAATGATATATTAAGCATTTATTATAACTTAACAATGTTACATAAAATAATTAATATAGCAAAAATTAATATTGTTTATATATAAATAAATGTGACCCAAGGCAAGTCATACCCTCTTTCAGTTTCCTCACCTAAAAACTGAGGACAATATAGGTAATGTGTCACTGTTGTTCAATCATGCCAACTTTTCATTTGGAGTTTATTTGGGAAAGATACTAGGGTGGTTTGCCATCTCCTTCTCCAGTTCATTTTACAAATGGGGAAACTGAGGCAAATAGGGCTAAGATGTGAAGTATCTGAAGCCAGATTTGAACTCATGTCTTTCTGACTCCAGCCACTGCTCTCTCTACTGTGCCACCTAGCTGCCCCAACATATATAAAGTGCTTTGCAAACCTTAAAGTGCTATGCCCTCCCTCACTCAAGTCAAAGTCAACTGCAAGTCATGTCATCATCTTGATGTCATGGTCCTCTTGGAGAATTAAGGACAAACACAACAATAATTATATCTATCACTATTATGAGTTCAGGATGCTATGAGCTGCCTGATTATTCTCTCTTGAACACAGAATCATAACTAGGATGAGTAAGCCTTGTCAGTGCCCGCTGTAAGTATGGCAATGGAAACAAAAACAGTGTTGAACATTTATAAGTACTTATCATCATCCTTTGCATTTGGACACAGAAAATCTTTTAGAAAATAGGGAAATCACAAGTATTGGTACACTGTTTGGCAGAGGCATAACTAATTAAGATTAGATATGGACAAATTTAATTGTAGGAGGGAGAGAAGAGATGGTATGTTCTACAGATCAGTCTAATAGTCTAAGTGTAACTTAGAAGCACAGACAGTCTCTTCTGTTCAGCCGTGTTAGGAAGGGATTTGTTACACCATCTTTCCAGAGGACCACAAAGCAAGGGGTCCAAGCATAGAGGTCATCAAGGGGAAGAAGCATGAAGTACCGTTCTCCTTCAGAATCACATCCTCCTCTGTACCATGTCAGTACTGTGGAGCAGAGTTCCCTTCTCCCCAAGCTAATTAATATTTCACCATTTTATCCATTTTTATACTTAAAATAAGTATATGTGGACAAAAATAAACATTCTAACTTTTGCAAACATCAGGAAAAATTCTCTTTCTTAGCTTCTTTTCTTTGTTTTTTTTCCTCTCTCTTCTGTGAGGGTTTTTTGCTTTTTCAAATGCAATATTCTTTCTGTTCAAATCATGCCTCAGATGTTTATTAGCCATATCACCCTAAGAAAATGACATAGCTTCTCTTACTCTATTTCTTTATCTATAAAATGAAAATATTAATATATGACATAAACAAATTATTAATATTAATATATTTTATATCATATAATAATATGATATATTGATGTATTGATGTATTATATCAATATATTAATATTGTTAATTATAATTAAATCAATATTTATAATTTTATTCTCATAATTTATATAATTTTATGTTTATATTAAATTAAAATAAATTCAGTTAATAATTAAATTAATTAATTGAATAGCATAAGTGTGACTATGAATAAATATTAATACAAATGAAGAAAATACTAATATTCCTCACAAGAATATTGTGAGAATCTAGTAAGGAACAATGATTATGAGTTTAGCTTGAACCTAAAAATTATATCCCCAGACTGGGCAGAATAATCACTAACTACTGCATCTATTCAACGTTGTGCAAGTCTTCTTTTGACCATTTTAATGGAGCCATAAATTATGAAAAAGGGAAAATAGAAGCTGTGAATACTTAATTGAAGTGACTAGGCATGTAATTTGTGGCCAATCATATTTCCATAAATTTTCAAAATACAGAAGGGTCTTGAATTGTAAAAATACTCTTCTTACATACTACACATTTTTAATTAACCCATTTTTCTTTTAATTTTCAGATTCCTGAAAATATAGTCCAAGGAAATGGCAGGTCTACTACTACTTCTCCACCTGCCATTCAGAAGGGAACACTGGAACATACCAAAGTTGTGACTGTTCTGCTTACAAGTTCTGCCTGTGACATAGTAAAAGTACAACTTTCTCCAAATGTTACCTGTAGCCCTCAAGTCAAAACAGATGCCACCACCTTTCTGCTGCTGCTTCTTTTCCTTGGTCAGGTAAGGATGCAAAGTGGTATAACCACAGAAAGAATATGAGATCAAGATGTCAAACATCCATATTTCCCCTGGCACTGTAGGATTGCTTCTTTGCTAAGGCATTTATTAAGGCATTCATGAAGACATCTATTATCCAGAGGGACTCATCTAATTGGATATCTAAGATCAGTGGGAAGAATTGTGGGAGAATGACTTCTTTTTTGAAAACAAAGGTTCTTTTAGTATTTTATTTTCCCCAGTTACGTGTAAAAACAATTTTTAACATTCATTTCTAAAACTTTGAGTTCCAAATTCTTCTCATTTCTTCCCTCCCTACCCCTACCTCCCATTGAGAAGGCAAGCAGTTTGATACAGGTTATATATGTGTAGTCATGCAAAACATTTCCATAATAGTCATGTTGTGAAAGAAAACAGAGACAAAAAAAGAAATCTTGAGAAAAAATAAAGTTAAAAAAAAGTATGCTTCAATCTGTATTCAGACACCATCAATTGTCTCTCTGGGATGGATAGCATTTTTTATAAGTCCTGCAGAGTTGTCTTGGATCACAGCATTGCTGAGAATAGCTAAGTCATTCACAGCTGATCATCTTACAATATTGCTGTTTCTTTGTACACAGTACATTTCACTGCGTATCAGCTCATGTAAACCTTTCCAGATTTTCTGAGAGCATCCTGCGTATCATTTCTTATAGTCCAACCATATTCCATCACAATCACATACCACAATTTGCTCAGTCATTCTCTAATTGATTGATGTCCTCTCAATTCCCAATTCTTTGCCACCAGAAAAGAGCTGCTACAAAAATTTTTGTACAGATAGATCCTTTTCCTTTTTGGGTTCAGACGTAATAATGGTATTACTATGTCAAAGGGTATGCATGTATGTCCTTTGGCTGTAGTTCCAAATTGCTCTACAGAATGATTGAATCAGTTCACAACTCCACGAACAGTGCATTAATGTCTCATTTTTCTCACAACCCCTCCACCATCTGTTATGCTCCTTTTCTTTCCTATTAGCCAGTGCAATAGGTATGAAGTAGGAATGCCTTCTGAAGGTGGTGATAAGGCTTCTTTTAAGACACCACTGTTTCCTATTCCTGAAAGAGGAGGCTCCCATCTGTCTGACCATGTGTTTGCATATTAAACTGTTCATTAGTGTAATGACATGCTGCACGCATTGGCAATTCTGGAACAGAAAGTTTTACCAAAGATCAAATCAGGATTAAAATAAATCAGAACCCCTCAAAACTGTGCACGGTCTATGTCAGCATTTGATGGGACAGAATCTGGTAGAATATGATCTGCAGTGTCACTGAAGGGATTGTTGGTGCAGTGGAAAGAGCACTGGGCATGGAGTCAAAGAGACCCGAATTCAAATTAAGCCTCCCACATTTAGTAGCTGCATGACCTTGTACAAGTTACTTCACCTCAGTTTTCCATACTGTAAAATGGGGATAATAGCAGCAACTATCACAAAAAGTTGTGTAGATCAAATGAGAAAATAGCTGTAAAGGTTTAGTACAGTGCCCAGCACATAGTAGGTCCTATGTAAAAGATTTTTTTTCTTTTCTTTACCAATGAAAATTTCTGGTACTTGAAGGTGATACTGATTTATCTTTTATGTAATATATAATTTGCTCATGTGAAAAAGAAACAAATGTTTGCAAGGACAAATCAGAGCAGGAAATTATAAGATAAAACAAATACTTCTAACATATCCCTACTATGCAAAAATATTGAGTGCTAATGATATTAATTTATTTTGCAAATAGATGGAATTTTTTTTAAAACCGAAGCACAGGAATGATTCCAGAGCTCAGAGGGTGTTTTCATGTTGTCTGGTCTCCTTTCCTGCTAAAGTGGATTTGTTAATGAATTCTTGATCTCCCTTCTGTCCTTTACCGTCCCTCACTCTCTCACTTCTCATAAAGAGAATCTCAAAGATTCACCTAGGCAGCTAGGCGGTAAGAAATGAACTTGAAGTTTGGAAAACAAGTTCAAATATAGCCTCAGACATTTACCAGCTGGTTGACCCTGGGCAAGTCACTAAATCTCTACCTCAGTTTCCTCAACTGTAAAATGGTTCATAATAGCACCTACTTCACAAGGTTCTTTTGAGGATCAAATGAAATGATATGTTTGTAATTCTTACAGTGCTGTGTAATCATTAACTATTATTATGGGGGTACAGAATGGATTATTTGCCCTCTGAAGTCCCCTCCAGTTTGGAGATGTTGTGATTCAGCGAATCACAAGCAGAGCAAGGTGGTGAACATTCTTTTCTCTCTAGCATGTCCATGTTCCCTGAAGACAAGGGCTCAAGCCTTTAACAAATGTGGGGCCTTGTTCCTGGTTTGCACAACTGAAATTCTGAAAGCTACACATTGAGACATTCAATTAGTGAACATCTATCGAGTTTCATTTAAACTAGAACACTGATGTAAATGACCTGCTGTGACAGTTTTATAATATGAATGTTCTAATGGCTCTAAAATGTGGTTAGGCAGCTGTTAGATGGAATGTGAGAATATACTCACATTAAAATGCATCTCTTGGCCTTTATTCAGTAACTAGATACCTAGCATTCTTCAAATGAATCCCAAATAAATTTGTGCTAAGGTTTTATTATGAAGCAAGGGGCTAATTTGGACTACAATATTAATGTCCACTAGGGATCCTGGAGCATCTGCCTTATCTCCCGGTACTGGTTATATACTCTGCGTCAAAAAAAAAAAATTGTGCCAATAATAACAGGATAGGACAGTGTTAACAGCACAGCCAACTCGCATTCCCTATCATAGCCTATACTTAGTAGGAAAATTCAACTTAACTCAATTTAACAAAAATTTATCAAATGCCTACTGTATACAGTTGTCATGCCTGCCTGTACCTGTTTGGGAAGGAGGGAACATTCCTACCCTTCTTCAGCAGCCATCCTATCATGCTCCAGGCATCCTCTTCCACCCCCTACAATTCCATAGCAGTCTCCTCACTTCCACCTTTGCAGCCTCCTCTCCCCCAGTCCCTATTTTCCAGCTACATATGGTTGCCTGAAGTCCTGTGACAACTCCCTCCTGATCCCTTCATAAATTAGTTCAGCTCTATACTGTTCTCTTGTGAGTTGCTTGCTGCTCTATCTTATAGCCAGTCTTGTCCTGCCAAAATTCCAAAATTCAGCCTTGAGTTGTATCTATCATCCTCTCCTTTGCTCCTTTTCATGTGCTGTTGAGCAAAGATGGAGAAAATCATGCTGACTAGGCCACTGTGACTTTATGTTATAACTCTTCACTGGACCTTCACAGTCCCAGCTTCTTTTCCTCACATCTTCCTAATCATTCACACTCATAATCTAGACTTCATCCTCTTCTCCTTAGTCTCTCTAATTCTTGATGTCTAATTGCCAAGTCTTGTCTCTTATACCTTTGTGACATGTCTCATACAAGCCCCTTTCTCTCCTCTGACACTGCCACCACCCACATGCAGACCCTTATCACTGCATACCTTGACTATTGCAAAAATCTTATGGTTGGTCTCTCTACCTCAAATTTCTCCTCATTTCATTCCATCTCTCACAAAATTTTCAAACCAATCTTCCTAAAGCACATGGTTTTACCATGTTGCTTCTCTATTCAACATACTCAAGTAACTCTCTATCACCTCCTCAATCAAATTTAAATCTTTTTGGCATTCAAAGCCCTGCTTTCTTATACTTTGCTTCCTCTTAGTACTGGAATGTGCATTTCAGTGACACTAGCTGCAGTGCTGTTCCTTACACAAGACACTCCATCTCTCAGCTCCTGTATTTTCACTGGCTTTCCCTCCTGATTGGAATCATTTCCCCGTTTGTTTCTGCCACCTGATTTCCCGAGGTTCCTTCCAACCTAAGCTTAAATATCGCCTTCTGAAAGAGGCCTTTCTGCTCTTCCTTAATTATAGTATCTGAAATTACCTTTGATTAATAGAAAGAGAGAGACAGACAGACAGACAGACAGAGATGTTGCAGAACAATAATCCTGTGCCTGGGAATTGCTTAGCAGCAAAGCTTGAATCATCTGATGAAACATGTTGGGCAGAGGACCTTGGACAATAGGCTAAGAGTCTGCTATCAAGTTTTTATGATGTTCAATCAGTGTTATGCTTAGAAGATTTAAAATGTAGATCTGCATGACAATGAGCATGCTGTAAGGGCTTGATGTGTGTATGCACACCTACATGTGTGTATGTACACATGTACATGTATGTATAGATGTGCACATATTATATATGTATATCTTGTATACACATAGTTGTTTGCACGATGTTCCCCTCCCCATAGAATATGAGTCCCTTGAGAATAGGGACTGTTTCTGTCCTTTGTATTCTCAGCACTTAACACAGTGCCTAGCATATCATTCACTATCGCCAGCATCCTGCTGTACCCAGACTGGAACCAAACCATCATTCATTTAGAACAAAGTCCCAAAGGTTCTTAACCAGATAATCTGAACTTGTTTTTCACATGTGTATGTTTAATATTTTGACATTTTCATTTACATATGATCAGTTTTGCTTGTGATCATATGTGCTTTATTTTTAGCGTTTAAAATATTACCCTGAGAAAGGGTCTCTAGGCTTATTCTTATTAAGGGGTTCATAGGGTTCCACCAGACTGTTCATGACACAATAAGAGATGTACAAATCCCTGTTCCAGATGATTAGCAAAATGCTTTGTTCTGTTTGCTAGAGAGCAAAACTTACAATGTTGTATTCATGACGATTCCATCCTGGGTTTAGCTGGACATCAGATCTATCCAGGATACAACTAATTCCCCTAACATCACCTAGTACCCCCAAGTCCTTGTGAATGCTTTTATCAGGCATAGATAAAGGATGAGATTTTGCAGAATAATAAACCAATTCTGGGAATTTCTTAGCAGTAAAGCTGGAACTATTAATGAAGCATGTTGGGCACAGGACCTTGGACTATAGGCTAACAGTCTGCTATCAAATTTTTATGACAAGCAATGAGTGTTATGCTTCCGGAGACTTAAAGTCTAAGTTTGCATCACGATGAGGGCACAAATTGTAAGGGCACAAATGACCTAGGTTTAATTTTATATAATGTGCTTTCCTTGTCTGTCCCCTGTGCAGTTGCCATACTTAAAGCATATTATCTAAGTGACTAAGGACAGAGATTATGAGCATCCAGCTTTCCTAATGTGGAAGCTGTATACTATTTTTCGGTGATGTTGACAATTAAGAATCTGCATATATATAGTCATACCTACAAGGGGTTAAAAACAGAAACAGAAACATATAGACTCTTTGTCTCCACAGGCAGATTCTGCAGTCTTTCTCAGACTAAAAGCAGCTGCAGGGGACTGGCAATAGCTTTGTTCTCCTGCCTTCTGGGCTACTGTGACCCCATACTGCTTCCTCCTCCGCAGCAGGCATGTTCATCATCTCCTTATCATTTGTTCCCCCTGTAGATGTGAATTGTAAAGGTCCAAAGGCCTTCAGGGTCTGCCCCAGCCCACCACTTGCAGTGGTAGCCTTGTACCTCAGAAGAACCTCAGAAATAGTGCCCGACCCGGTGCTTTCTCCAGTGTGGGCAGCCAGGGTAGAGGGTAAAATTGACTGAGAACCAAAGGGTTTCATGGTATAGTAGAAAGAACATCGGCTCTGGGGTCAGAGGAATAGGATCCAAATCCCCATCAGTGCCCATGCTCCAGTGGGAACCTGAATAAATCATTTATCCTTCCCTGGCCTCATTTCCTCATCTGTAGAATGAAGGGGTGGAACTTTGAAAGATTTGAGAACTCTGATCAAGGAAGTGACTAACCAGGATCCCAGAACACTGATGATGAAACATTCTCCTCACTTCTTTACAGAAAGGTGATGCATTCAAGGTGCAGAACGAGACACAACAATGTGGGAGTTTGTTTCATTTGACCTTGCACATTTGTTACAATGATTGTTTTTTCTTTTTTTTCCAAAAGAGGGGATGGGAATAGGATAGAGAAGGAAGGAAGGAAGGAAGGAAGGAAGGAAGGAAGGAAGGAAGGAAGGAAGGAAGGAAGGAAGGAAGGAAGCCACTGAGGCATCTTTTTTTTAATTTGCACAGAAAAGGAAAAGGTCAGCAAAATGCATCAAAAAGCAGAGCATCTTTGAAAGTTATATATTGAATTTATTATATGTTTAATAGGTAGCATTAAAAAACTACCATAATTAAAAAGAAAGCAAACTGTACATAATAAAAATCAGTTTTATGTGCAATCCTCCTTTTCTGTTCTACTATGTATATGAAAATCCTCCTTTTATTTGGTGTTTAAGTTCAGAATAAAAATAATTTAAAGAAAAAATTAAAATGAAGGGGCTGGAAGACATAGCCACTGAGGCTCCTCCTGGCTCTGGATCTGTGATCCTAAGATTACATTTTTATACTCCTTTGTCCCAGTTTTCTGAATTTTAATTCACTGTGTATGCTGCAAGGGGAAGAGGTCATAGAGGAGAAGAACATCTAGAAGTGTTTCTGTTCCCCTTCCTTCTCAGTTTAGGTCAAGTTTGTGTCTGGAGTCAAGCTTGTGCCAGGCAAAGCAAGGAGTCAGAATGAAGACAGGGACTACCAAAAGAATCTCTCTTCAAGCAAGGTTCTGAGATGCCTCAGTGTCTGGGAAGTGGTTTCAGTATTTGAATTTTCACTGCATATATCCACTGGACTGAAACCAATATTTTACATAATTACAATTTTGAATGCATAGGACCACTCAGGAGATTCATTACTCTCAATAATCAGACTCACCCTCTCTCTCTCTCTCTCTCTCTCTCTCTCTCTCTCTCTCTCTCTCGCTCTCTCTCGCTCTCGCTCTTGCTCTCACTCTGTGTGTGTTTACATATATGTACATACACATGCATATACATATATACATTTTTGTGCATACACACACATAAACCTTTATAGATATGCATATATATGCTTTCAAATTCTTGGGAATTTCCATTCTAACCAGTAGGATTTCATCTGTAGCATCCATATTTCCTTGTTAACCCCCAAGGAAGTTAAATTAGTATAAACAAAAGCATATATATATTTATATGTGTGTGTGGGTGTCTGTATGAATATACATGCAGATTAAATACAAAATGCATTAGGGAGAGGAAGTTAGGGAGGAAAAGCACCATGGGTGGTTGTGCGAGAATTAAGAAAGCCTTCATGCAGAAAGTGGTGTTGGAGCTGAATCTTCAAGGAGAGGAAGGATTCCATGAGGTTGGCCTTCTTAACTTGGGTTAAGAAGGTAATGCATTCCAGGTATGGAATATTACAACAATGTACTGTAGTAAATATGCAAGCATTATGGAGATTGGATTCCATGAAGAATATCTCGGTGTGTTAATTGTAGTTAGAAGAAGAAAATCAAGCAGAAGACTAACTATTAAAAAGATAAAAACAATCAAGAAACATGAAGTGAACTCCATCCATGTAGCTGTTAGGTCCTAGATAATTTTAATAGTCATTATATATAGGTAAGACCAGTCCCTGAACAAAATAAGTTTTGACAAAGACTTTTAAGTTAGGAACTGGTAAGGCAAGAGTTATCACGTGAGCATCTGCCATCCAGACAATGAAATAGATCTGATTCACTGGGTTCGGATTGTCAAGCTGAATTAACATTGAGTAGAAAAGCTAGATGGACATTCCAATGTTCTCAATGAACTCAAAATGAAAAAGCATTTAAAATATAACGCATGGAAATTTGCCAGTAACCATTTACCAGTATGCACATTCCATCTGGATGAAAAGGTTCACAGGGCTATTGACTTGTTCAGTTTATCATCATTCAGTCGGTACACATTCAGTGCCTCTTGTAAGCCAGGAAACTTGCTAGGTGCTGGGGGTACAAAGACAAAAACAAAACAAAAAAAGCCCTATCCCCAAGGATCCTACATTGTAAGTGTACTAATTAATAACTGGATAAATCAGAGATGTAGAAGTTAGTTCTTGAGCAGAACCAGGAGAACATTGTACACAGTAACAGCCACAGGTGCAAGGAATGTTTCTGATAGCCTTAGCCCTTCATAGCTATGCAAGTCCTTCCCAAAGGACTCTTGATGCAAAATGCCCTCCACATCCAGAGAAAGAACTATGGAATCGGAATGTAGAATGAAGCAGACTATTTTCTCTTGTGCTATGTTTTGTTTTGGTTTGGTTTTTCTCATGCTGTCTCCCATTTGTTTTAATCCTTCTATGCAACATGACTAACGTGAAAATGTGTTTAATAAGAATGTATATGTAGAACTCCTATAAGATTGCATACCATCTTGGGGAAGGAGGGAGGGGGAGAAAATTTAAAATTTATGGACGTGATTGTTGAAAACTGAAAACAAATTAATTAAAAAAAAAAAAGAAGAAGAAGAAGCTAGCTCTTGAGTTTAGCCTTGAAGAGACATAAAGTTTCAGGAAGTGAAAGTGAGTTCTACATTCCATGTAGGACAACAGATGCAAAAACATGGAGGTCACAGATAGAATGGTATGCACAGGTTGCTGAAAGAAGGCCATTTTGGCCAAAATACAGACTGCATAAAGGAAATCCACATGTAACCAATCTGGAAAGATCTATTGGAATCAGATTATGAAGGACTTTAAATGTCACCTGTGTGTTTTTATTTTATTCTAGAAGTAATATTGGACCTACTGAAGATTCTTAAACAAGTGATTAAAATGATCAGAAGCAGCCAAAGTTGATCCCTATTAAAACGAACTCCCTTAAAATGAATTCATCCATATTGGTGTTGTGGGGTTTTGACTGCAAGACCTTTAAGACGTCTTTCAGATCTAAATCCTATGCTTTTTGAAAACTAGGAACAGTCAGTCAAAATCACAGGGAAGCAAAAAGACCTTCTTAAAGATCAGATATGTCCAGAAATGGAATAAGCATGAGAGTGATGAATTTGGAATCAGAAGACCTGGATACAAATCCTAACTCTATCATGTACTAGCTGTGTGACTTTGGAGAGGGCTTTTGGGCCTTGGTTTCTTCATCCGTAAAGTAAGGGAACTGGATTATGTGACTTCTAGGCTTCTGAACAATCTAAAATCTATGTTCTTTAGATCCTATGGACTACTTTTAGAGATTTTTGTAGTTGTCCTTGTAAAGTTCTCCAGTTATCTATCACTGGAGCAAGTTATGGTCTAGTGAACTCCTTTTCACTGCACATATTTAAGCAGAGACAGAATGACCACTTATTGGAGATGTTGTTTGAGAACATTTCTATTGCACAGTTGGATTAAATGATCCCTACGGTATTTTCCACTTTGCAAAATCTATGACTCTAAAGACCTTGTACTTACTAACACTTCATAAACTTTAGCTGAATTATATTGTATAAAATCTGAGTATATTAGAAACCTAAAAAAAATTACTTTTATACTCAATGCATAAGATAAGCCTCCAAATTTTAATCACTAAAATAATTCCAGTAACATTTTCCATACCCTAGTTCTGCTTATCATAACCTTGATCTACTCTATCTATTAGTATTTTTGAAAATTCCCTTTTTGAGACTGCACATTTCTGAAATATTCTCTTGTTCCCCAAACACCATCAGAGGGCTAGAAGGGAAAAAGAAAAAAATACCAGGCTGACATTTCTGAGTCCTACCTTACTATGATTGTCTACTAGATATGTAAATTTATTTAGATCCTCCCCTTTTCTTAAGGAAAATAGTTTGAGTCCACAGGATTTTAAAAAATTTTGGCAATGAAAACAGGTCACTTGGGAGTCTATCTTCTTTCCCTGCTTCCTTGAAAAAAAATATGAATGCTTAAAACTCTACAAAACAGGATGCATACCCTAGGCCATAGCATATCCAGGAAATGTAGGAATGGTGTCATCTCTACTTCCATATCCTTCTGTCCTCTAGCTGACCAAACTTGACAGTCACAGAATGGAAACTCTATGAGATCAGAAGTTATTTAACCTTTGTATCTTCCTAACCCTGGCCAATATCTTCAGCTCCCAGATTATAACACATGTTTGTTATGAAGAACCTATAGAGCCTGTCCATCAATATGGCACATACAGTACAGATGCATAGTGAATTGGACCCAGAGTTGGACAAGAGAAGGAGAGCAGGCTGGATTGTCTTTAGGAAATTGTAAAACTCCTTTAAGGACCCCATGTGAAAGTAAGGGCCCATCCTTTTAATAATAATGTACCACTAGTGCTGCTGAATGGAAAAAGATCATGGATTACAATAGTCTCTGAAGAGTTAAGAAAGAATATCACCCAGAAGGCAATGTAGATGTATATGGTATATGTGAACAAATTGTGATGCACAACCAATGAGGAATTTCAAAGGCAAACACGAGTAAAAGACGTCATTACAGAATTGTGTAATAGAAAGAGAAGATGATCTGCTGATGTGGCAAGGACAAAGGATGGCAGATGAACAGCCAGGATGTTCCTCTGCTACCATGTGATATCAAGAGAGAGTGAAAGGATTCTAGACAGTGGACTGGACCTTAGGTGGCAAGTTTATGGACAGACATGATAGCATAGGTCCACAAGTATGGACAGGTTGTGACTTGCATCATTAGAGGGGACTTGCAAATCAATGATATTATAGATACATTTTAGCATCTCCCCCATCACGTGGCACAGTATTCTGCACGTCTTATGCCAGTCTAGCGGATGTCTGCTAAATAAGCAGGATTAAATGCTTGTCGAATTGAATATGGGTCTCATTGTCTAAGTCTGTCAAATTTCCTGGATTCTAAACTCATCTGTCTTGCCTGATGACAGACCTGGTCACTCCTTTGCACTTCTGTTTTGAGCTCCTGATTATATATCCTTGAACTTCTCATGGAAATACACATGTTGTATTATCTCTTTTCTCTCTCTATCTCCCAGTTTCTTGACCTTGGATCTAGCATAGCCATGGATTCATTGGATTCCTGGTCCTTACTTTGACTTTGCTAGTTTCTGGTAATAGAATCATAGTTTATTTCTGTTCCATCTGACAAACACAGGGGCATTACTGAAATGTTTCCTGGACCAAGACCATGACTCAACGTTGCAACGATCCTAGCCTATGACTCCTTACTATTAAGGTAACCAGGCAGCTAGGTGGTGCAGTGGATAGAGCACCAGTGCAGGAGTCAGGAGGACCTGAGTTCAAATCTCAGCTCAGACACTTGACATGCACTAGCTGTGTGACCTTGGGAAAGTCACTTAACCTCAAATACCTCATCCTGGGTCATCTCCAGTCATCCTGATGAACATCTGGTCACTGAATTCAGATGGTTCTGGAGAAGAAGTGAGGCTGGTGACCTTCACAGGCCTCACTCACTCAAAACAAAGTCAAGTACAAGCCATGTCATCGTTTCTCTGATAGCATGGTCTTCTTCAGCAATGAAGGATGAACACACACATGTTAAGATAACCATCTATATCAGTAAGAATGTGCATAGCACTCAATATATCCTAAACTCTGTTTAAGGCTCTTGTTCATGGATAAATCAAATCACATAAGTTTAGGATGACACCAGTAAGGAAATATGTGTAGTAGTGGAAAAGTTCCTGGATTAGGAGTCAGGAGATTTGAGTACCAGACCTGAATGAGCCAATGATCTTGAGCAAAATCATTTTATTTCCCTGAAATTCAGCCTTCCCATAATGGGACTTTTTGACCACTAAGTTCCCTTTCAACTTCACATTTTTAAGATTCCATAAGTCTGTCTTTCTCACAACAGAGGAAAATGTCATCTTTGAATGAAGAAGCAATCCTAATGTCTACAGTGCCCCCACAGGGCATTCACAGTGGCCATTTCAGATACATCTTTCTGTGAGCTGATGAAAGGTTATGTTTGGGCAATGTGCTGCCAGCTGGATAGAATGACCTTCAGCTCTGCAGATTTGTCTCTTCACTTTGGAAGAAATCAACTCCAAGGTAATAAACTATTAAGGTTAAAAACATTGGTGGATTATAAATATCAAGCAGGAATCCACTGAAGAAATATGAGAAGACACCTCTAATTTGTCCCTTTATGGAGGTGGGAGGTCCACAGATGTGACGCAGGGCACATGGTTTTGGACTGTTTCAATATATCAATCAGTTGTGCTGATTTTTTTTCTCTTTAAAAAAATGAATTGTTAGATGATATGGCTCTATGGGAGGGAAAAAGAGTGGGATACAGGGGGTAACTATAATGATGTAAGAAACAGAAGACATAAAATAAATATTTTTTTAAAAGTATGAATGATCTTAAGCTTTGAAAACTGCAGAATTCTGTAGAATGCTTCTTTGTGCTGTAATAAAACCATAGAGGAAGGGTTTAAATTACACAAGGACAAATGGGAATGGGCTTCAATTCATTTCTTGTCATAATGATAAAATTAATTACTCTAAGTAAACTCAAGCTGCACATGGAGGGGCTCATAGGAGTTAATCAAATATAAAGCTTAAAGCCAAATTATGAATTATCATAATGGAATAGTAGAATTGTTTTGGATAGCCAAGAAAGTAAGTGGGTGAATTTTAAAATCAATCTATATTCTGCACCTTTTATTTCTCAAAATGGGCAGCTATAATAAACTATGCAGCCAATACTCAGTTTCAGAATTATTCTTACAAAGTCACCTTGCATCTAATACTAGAGAAAGGTACAGCTACTCTTCTACATCTAGCATTTTATGCTGTCCCCTTGTTAAGTTACCTCTCACCTTGGGACATTGACATTGAAAAGTAACCAAAGAAATTTAAAAGCAAGAAGGAAAGAAGGTAGTCATTCAAGTAGCAACTTGTCAACAAAACAGAGACAATTTGAGTTGAATCCAGATGACTACATACCATGAAAAATGATCTGAACACTTCATTTTCAGCAAAGAGCAAGAATGTACAGTGCTTATACATCTGTCTGTTAACATCTGTCTCTGAAAATCATTCCAATGTACCATATCAAGTAAAATTCATAGTAAAGAAAACTGTGTATTATTTTAGTATAGAAATATCATTTGATTAGATAGAATCACTGAAGAATCTACACAGTCGACTGAACCAATTATTAAATCTCTGAAGATTTACTTTCTTACCAGATTAGATTTGAAGGAGAAAAAACACTTGAAATACTTAATATAGAGTATACATCTATGATCAGCTGACCACTGGAGAAGATTCTCCATCAGTTTGCTTCAAAATATTTCACAGTTCTCCATTTGTAACATCACATAAAACTATGGACAAGGTTATTTATTTTCCTATTGATCAATATTTTTAAAAAATTATGAGCAACTATTAAAAATTGAACAAGTGGCTGGAAACAGGGCAGCTAGATGGCACAGTGAATAGATTACCAGGCCTGGAGTCAGAAAGACTAATCCTCCTGAGTTTAAATTTGACCTGAGACACTTATTAGCTGTGTGACCCTGGACAAGTCACTTAACCCTGTTTGCTTCAGTTTCCTTATCTGTAAGGTGAGCTACAGAAGGAAATGGCAAAGTACTCCAGTATACCTGCCAAGAAAATCCCAAATGGGGTCACAAAGAGCTGGGCATGACTGAACAACAACTGGAAATCTGCATTCTACTCTATATATAAATAAGAAATCAACTCAATTCTTCCCCTTGGGAAGGCTCACTCATACATGTTTCTAAGCCATGAAAGAAAAAAGCATTTCTTTTCAATGATGATACCAAATAAGGTAATATACATAAAAGTGTTTTGCAAAACTTTAAAGCATTACATAGTTTCAGCTATTGTTATCATTTCTGCTTCTCACCTTGGAGATAGGTGCTATTATTATACCCATTTTACAAATGAGGAAACTGAGACTGAGCAAGATTAGATGAATTGCCCAAGGTCACACAGCTAATCAATAATGGTCTTCTTCAAAAAACTTGGTCTTCTTGACTCCTAGCCCAGCACTGCATGAGTGAACTGCCTTTGACTCTCAGTGCACCCATTTGGTTCTCTACGAAAGCTTAGAGTCCTCCGTTAACTGGCTGCCCCTGTTTCCTTTACACCTTTTCAGGCAGCAGAAACTTCTTTCTTTTCTTTTTCTACACATGCACACACACACACACACACACACACACATGCATTTTGAAGAGAGAAGATAGAAAGGTAGGAGGAAAACTAGACAAACATTCACTTTCTAATTCCCTCCATGTCAGACTATCTCAGAGATGTTTTTGCCCTTATGTGGTTTGTTATAGGAGACTTATCACTACAGTCTCCTTGATCCTGGTCTAATTCCCATTTTTCTTTCCCCCCTCTCCCAAGCCCTAGATATTGGCCCACCTCATCACTTGGTATTCCTGAAATCCATCCTTTCTTTCCTTGGGGTTCCCCTTCACTTGTAATCCCTTTGGGAAGGGACAATTTCCCCAACTTCTTTCCTAACCTATTGTGTCTAAAATAAATGCACAGCCTCTCTTAGGTTTTCTCAGGTCTTTTAGTTAGTAACTACAAGGAAACAGATGATATTTAATATCACAAACAAAAAGAGAATGTTAAAAGATCCTAATTTAACCCATGTGTTGAATTTTCCTTCCCAATACAGGAGCTCTGTTGTATTTGAGGGAGCTTTCACTCTTCTGGCTCATTGCCCTCATCTAAATAATCTTTGAACTTCAGTATCTGACGCCCTACCACCCACCTATATTTTGTGTAGTCACCAACATTCCATATAAGCTCACAAGTTCACAAGACTAAAAAATATGTAAAAGTTTATTTACATATTAAGATAAATAAATATAATCCAAATCAGAAATTATAGAAAATAACAAAACCCTTTAAGAAGCAACCCTCTTTCATGATCCTGTGGAGTTTCAGTCACATCAGGTCAGTGAAGGGTAGAGTTCTAACTACAAATGTTTCCTATGAAACCTATCATTGTTTCCCTTACAGTTATTGTGTGCTTACCATATCAGTAAGTCTTCAGATCTGCTCAGTTCCCAGAAGGTGATGCCCACTTTCTCCATCTGCTTTATCCCTGTGGAGTATCCCCCTGAAGTTTTGATTGTAATCAGGGGCCACCTTTATTCTCATATCATTAGTAATGTAGTCATGAATAGATTTAAGAATGAGAGATACACACAGAGTTAAAATGGAGGATTGGAGTAGAATTTATTATGCTTCACCTGATGCAAAAAAGGCATGAGTAGCAATTATGATCTCAGAAAAAGTGATGGTTAAAATAGATTTAATTAAAAGATAAACAGGGTAATTACATTTTCGTATCTATTTAGGGGCTTTAGGTAGAGGTCTCCCAGGGCTGCCACTCAGGGCTGAGATTCAGATCAGCTGCTCAATTCCCCCAGGGGCTCTAGGCAGAGGGCTCCAAAAATGGAAACTGCTGCTGCAGTGGCTGCTTCCAGGGGTAGGGGTCCAGACTGCACTCCCCTCTCCTGGGTGGAGGAGCCCTACCACTGACCTTTGAAGCTGTCTGTGGCGTTTGTGGGTTGAGCAATCTGGGAACTGCTGCTACCAGTGGCTCCCTAAAGCCTGTTCAAAGTCCTGTAGCTGCCAAGTCGGGCTGTGCTCCATGCTTCCTGGGCTGTGCTTAGCATCTAAATTTTTAAAAGAAAAGCTAAATGAATTACAGGTAGAGATAGATAGCAGTGCTACAACCATAGTAAAGGACTTTAATCTTCCCCTCTCAGAACTAGGTAAAACCAACCAAAAAAATAAAAAGTTAAGAAAATGAATATTTTTTTAAATAAACTCGACATGATAAATGACTTAGCCTGAATCCAATAACTGATCAAAGTCAGATACCATCTTGTCTCACCCATGTTTAGTGTCTCATTCAAATGACCCTTTCTCTCAGAGGAATGACTTCACCAGAGTCCTACCACTACAGATTTACAATAGAAAAATGTTATATGTAGTAATACAACAAATAACCATAGTTCTATCAACACTACAAAAAGGTTTACTCCCATGTATTTTCTTTTTTATGACCTATCATTGTGTTGCTAGACTGAGGCACAAATTTCTTATAAAACATACTTGACTTTCTCTGCCATCTGTTTTTTTCTCATTTTTCTCTTGCATATGAATAGTTTAGAAAACTAAGTTCAAGAAGAACTTAGTAAAGAAGAGAGAATAATCAGGGAAGAAATATTACATATTCTAATAGTGGGAAGTTGAAAAGATGACAGGAAAAGGGGAAACAGCATAGCCCGGCTCGCTCCAAGTATGCAGACAAAGGTCAAGGAAGAGTGCCATACCAAATCCTATAAAAATATTAAGAAACACTTAACTGTAAATGATCCAATTGGGACTCTGGTTTGTGTAGTAGGTGTGTTTGTAATTTAATGGAAGAAGATAATGCATGTGGTTCACATGACTATTTTATATATTTGCATGTCAAAATTCAGAAATGGAGATGTCTGTTCCAAGAAGACTGAACTGCTCATAACTGAACAGAAAATTTAAGTCACATAGATCCTATCGGAGCAGTTATCAATTATAGGAAGTCTTTCTTTTCTATTCTTAGGAGCTTCAGTTTAATATGAACAAAAGAATATTAAAATGCTTTAAAACGAAAGTCATGTTCTCCTTGGAGGGTAGGATGATGAAAAATGGTCACAAATCATTGAAAAGTTGGCAAGGAGGCTTTCACTATCTTAAGAAGCATGGTTGTAATGTGCTTATTATGAGAACCTACCTAGAGGCTGAATATAGCCTATAAAAAACATCCCCAAAATATAAAAATGCAGGAAATAGGCATCCCTAGGTGATACATAGAATTTTGCTTCTTTGTGGAAAAGATGTATAATATAATTTGAGTTTTTCAAATGGATGTAGTATAAGTTGATATCCTGGGAAATAATAATTACAAACAGCATCTAGGAAATGACACAATTATATTGAAAGTGCTTTTAGTAAAGAATTCTATTGCATAACAATTTTCAAAATGTCTAGTCTCTCCCAACTTCTCCAATGTTACAATACAAATTCTATTGTTTATAACCTTCAAAAGGGGCATGGACTCATTACTTCAAAGTCTCCCTTGAAGTGCTTTTTAAAAAGTGTTTTATGTCCGAAAGCACCTACCAAAATAGACTTATGATAATTTAATTGGCTTATTTTTACTGTTGCTAAAAATCACCTAGCCTTGAATTATGTTTGCTATTTTGAAAATAAAAATTGTCAGATTCTGATGTGGAAAATGACTATATTTGGTGTGGTGAAGGAAAAGTGCCTCTGAGCCTCTGGGCTTTCTGCCTTTTGGGACAATAAAATAATTTAGCCTTTAATCTTGGCTCTGGGTTAATTAGTGTAATAGCATGAAGTTTTATTAAATATGTGGTGCACATTTATTAGTTGTTCAAAGTATCTCAAAACAAAGATGGCATTCATTTGAAGAAAATGTCTCTGGCCAAGTCTGCGGTAACAAAATGAAGTGAATTGAGGCAATCATCAACATTTTTTGAGTGCCCACTGTGAGCAGAGGATGGCATTGGGTTCTGGGGAAGCTTCAGTATAAATGATCAACAGTCTTTGATTTCATGAAGTTCAAAGTTCATAAAGCTTAAATGGAGGTGACTAGCACACGTAATATATGTAATATGAATATATTTATATATGTGGCATGAAGCACTCAGTGTACACATGCCTTTACACACACACACACACACACACACACACACACACACACACACACACACACACACACACACACACACCCTAAGAATGCTACATCAAACTCAAGGCACAATGTGAGTTTTAAAGCCATATTCATGTCCCCTGACTCACGTATTTCTTTAACTAGACCAATCAGAAGAAACAATTCAAAGCAACAGACATTTAATTCAATAAAATAGCAAAAGAATTGACAAGAAAGAGCCCCATAATGTTTTGCATGACTGCACTGCATAATCTATATCAAACTGCTTGCCTTCTCAAGGAAGGGGGAGGGGAAGAAAAGAGGGAGAGAATATTAGGGCATAAAATTTTCAAAAATAAAACTAATGTTAAAAATTTTTGTTTACACATAATTGAAAAATTATATTTTATATACATTTTATTGAAAAATAAAATAAAAAGAGCCTTCATATACACAGAGGTACACCGTCCCAAAGAGTATCACACCACCAGTAGGGAGGGGCACCCACAAGGAACTTGTGTGTCCAAGGACATGCACACCTAGGACAGTTCATGCCACTGACACTGCAGAGCCTTCAGTGTCTTCTGGGTGCATTGAGTTGCTCTCTGGCAACTCTACCAAGTTGCTGTTGCTCTCTACTTCCCTCTGTTTCTTATAAACTTCAATGTGGCATCTTCTCCATTGGGCTGGGGTGGAAGTGGGAGGGGAAAATTCCTACCAGTTCTTTAGTTCTTTTAATGTAGACCTTGCCAACCACAGACAGAGAGCTAGTGATCATAGCCTTTAAGTATTTTAAAGTTTGTAGTTGATGTTTTTAATTCTTTTTCTCCTGCTTCTTCTTGGGGTCTCTCATTCTTACTTGACTTGAAGCAACAAAAAAAAAATCCCCTTTAATTCTTTTCCTTTGCTATGCTGCTAATGGTGTTCTATACAAATCAGAGACTGAGTGGAAAAGACTGGGACTGAAAAAGGCTGGTTATTGGTCTTATTCCACACATACCTCAGCAACTGAGTCATTGCACTCCCAATACCTACATAAAAATATAAATGATAGGAGTATATAAATAATCTCAATGATAATTATACAGACCTAAAGCAACATATGGCTATGAGTGTTGGACTATACGGAAAGGTGAGCGCCACAGAATCAACACTTCCAAATTATGGTGCTAGAGAAGACTTTTCAGAGTCCCTTGAATAGCAAGGAGATCAAATCTGCCAATACTTAAAAAAAATTAATTAATTCACTGGAAAGTCAAATACTAAAACCGAAGCTTAAATACTTTGGCCACATGGTGAAAAGATAGGTTTCATTGGAAAAGACCTTGATGTTGGGAAAGATTGAAGGCAAAAGGAAAAAAAGGATGGCAGAGGATAAAATGGATTGATAATGTCATGGAAATAATGAACATGAACTTGAACAGACTTTGAAAGAGAGTGGGGAATAGAAGGTCCTGGCATATTGTGGGCCATAAGGTCATGAAGAATCTGACAGAACTGAACAACTGGACATCAGCACGGTGCTAATAAAATCACTAAGTTTAGGGAGGCAGATGATTTTGCTAATTCCTCACTTTGCTTTTCTGGCAACAAACCTAAAGGAAGTTTCAATACACTCAAAATACAGCAGAATTCCAATGAGGTAAGGGATGGGGAGTAACTGGCAGCCTTTTCCATTATGCTGGGAAAAGAAAGTTAGGCAGTATAGTAGATAGAGTGCCAGGCACAGATATAAGGTATGTGACCCTGAACAACTCACTTAACGTCTGCCTTGGTTTCCTCAACCATAACATGAGCACCTACCTCTTATACTGATTGTAAGGCTCAAATGAGATAATATTTGCAAAGCATACAGCACAGTGTCTGGCAGGTACTTAAATACTTGTTTCATTCCTTCCTTAAAAGAAGTATACATACACCAGACATATGGACTGACCAAATTAAAAGATTTATAGCAAGTCTTCCTCCAGAATTTTTCTCAAGGCACTTCATTAGAATAGTCTAATTCTAAGATTCCAGTTCAAAGGGACTAACACCTGTAACCAACTTTACCAGTCTTCCTACTTGAAACAGTGTAGCCCAAAGCTACGCACAGGCTTAAGCATTACTAACAATAGAAGCTTATACTTTACTAACATTTTTCTATGAAACCTTAAATTATATTGCTAATTGCTCTTTATTAGGTGTGACTGTAAGGATGTAGAGGAAGTGGGGGGAAGGGTAAGAATGAAAAGAAAATGAGAAATTAAGCAAGTAATAGAAAAAAGGTCTTCTTTATCCTCCTTTTGCATTCCTGACTATATGCAGCCTCTCTTTTAGAAACACAAGCATTTTTCCAAAATGCTAAAGATAGAAGTCCATGAAAACACGCTATAAAAAAGGATGTATATTTAATCGATAAGGTTAAAAGAAAAAGAACATTATTATTTTTTGGACTATGTACTGCATTTGTATTTAACACAAACTGTAGACTTTGTTGAGTCTTTTTAAATACATAAAAAAGCTATAATAGAATAAAACCACTGACAATTGCCTCCCATGTATCTGTTTATGACAAAACTACAATTTATATAACCTACATCTTTGAGTTAGACCTCTGAGTCATCTCTGGGGATGTCAAATCCCAATTCTTAGTATAAATCTACTAGATAAGGGTTACTCAGTATTCAGCATGGCTCTGAAATCTAATTATTAACTCAGTAGGTATATAGATTTTATTCAAGCATATATCTCTCTCATACACACAAAGTCTGTAATTACATTGGTACATCTATTGGGGAACTAATTGAAATAACTTTAAGTGCTATACAGTCTGATGGAAATTAAAAAATTCAAAAACTTGCTTTTTTTAACTTCTGAATTATTTAATTTTTCTTTTTCTTTTTTATATTGTGAACCTCACAAACATGATCATTTCAATTTACAAAGAAGGTAAAAAGAGAAATATATATAAATATATAAATGTATATATAAGTAAATATAGGAAATCATCAATCCATTACATATATCTATATGGTAAATATAGCACAGGAGCATCACCACTGCCATAATTCTCTTTCTCCCCTTTAGAGCTTTCATTTGCTCTTCTGCATACTTGTTAATGTTTCATTGAAATTTTTGTCTTCCTTTTCATCATTTTTTTGGCATTAAGATCATTATTGAACATATCACCATGTTCTCTTCTAACAACTTCCCTCACCACCAAATAAAAGACCTCCCTTTTGATAAATAGGTATAAACAAGCAAAACAAATTCACATACTAGCCATGTCTAAAGAAGAATAAATCTTCTGTACTTCTAGCCCATCACCTCTCTAGCACTTGATACAGTGTTTAGCACATAGTAGGTGCTTAATAAATGCCAGTTCTATGTTTGAAAGAGGCATGCTGTGCATGCTCAATTTGATATAAAAATCTATCTTGCACTACAGGAAAGCAGGGGAGAAGGGGATAAGCAGAGTGGCGGGGGGGGGGGGGGATCATGGAAGGAAGGGCGAATGGGAGGACGGAGCAATTAGAAGTAAATGCTCTTGGGGAGGGACAAGGTCAAAAGAGAGAATAGAAGAAATGGGGGGCAGGATAGGATGGAGGGAAATGTAGTTAGTCTTTCACAACACGACTATTATGGAAGTCATTTGCAAAACTACACATATATAACCTGTATTGAATTGCTTGCCTTCTTAGTGGGGATGGGTGGGGAGGGAGGAAGGAAGAGTAGTTGGAACTCAAAGTTTTAGGAACAAATGTTGAGAATTGTTTTTGCATACAATTGGGAAATAAGAAATGCAGGTAATGGGGTATAGAAATTTATCTTGCCCTACAGGACAAGAAAGAAGATGGAGATAAGGGAAGGGAGGGATGTTAGAAGGAAAGGCACATTGGTGGAAGGGGCAATCAGAATGCAAGGCGTTTGGGGGTAGAAGGAGAGGAGAGATGGGGAAAAAATGTGGAACTCAAAATTTTGTGGAAATGAATGTTGAAAACTTAAAATAAATTTTAAAGAAGGAAAAAAAGAAAGAGGCATGCTGGTCTTCCTGTTAGCCATCACCACAACCAGAGAAATGTCAACCTCTGAAGTACTGCAGATTGGTAAGAAGCTATATGAGGGTAAAACAAAAGAAGTCTATGAATTGTTGGATAGTCCTGGAAAAGTCCTCTTGCAGTCTAAACAACAGATTACAGCAGGCAATGGAGCTAGAAAAAAATCACCTGCATGGAAAAGCTGAAATCTCAAACAAAATTGCCAGATCTGTTTTTGAGTTGTTACAGGAAGCAGGTATCAAAACTGCTTTTACCAAAAAATGTGGTGAGAGAGCTTTCATGGCACCTCAATGTGAAATGATTGCATTTGAATGGGTATGTAGAAGAATTGCAACTGGTTATTTTCTCAAAAGAAATCCTGGTGTCAAAGAAGGATACAAGCTCTATCCATCTAAAGTGGACTTGTTTTTCAAGATGATGCCCACAATGATCCACAATGCTCTGAAGAACAGGTTATTGCTACAAAATGGTGTTTTGTTAATATAGGTCAGACTGAAGTGAATATCATGAGCCATTCCATATAGGCTATTCTTGAAATACTGGAAAAATCCTGGTTACCTCAGAACTGTACACTGGTTGACATGAAGATTGAATTTGATGTTGATGTAAATGCAAAAGAAATTGTTCTTACTGATGTTATTGATAATGATTCCTGGAGACTCTGACCATCTGGTGATAGAATCCAACAGAAAGACAAACAGTCATATCAGAAACTTAAGGAAGTGACTCCTGAAGGCCTCCAGGATGATGAAGAAAAACTTGAATGGGTGGCAGAAAGAGCGGAGTTGCTTCATAATGTGGAAAGTCCATGAAGAGTTGTGGTATTGATGGCCTCAATTTCCAACCTTGGTCATTGTGAAAAAATTAAGAATGCTTGTGGAAACTATGAAATTCCCTGTGAACTTTGAGTAACATTTGCACATAAAGGACCAGATAAAACTCTAAAGATTAAAGCAGAGTAGGAAGGAGATGGTGTTTCTATTGTATTCGTGGCAGTAGCTGGCAGAAGCAATGGTTTGGGACCAATAATGTCTGGTAACACTGAATATTCAGTAGTCGACTGTCTTCCCCTTACACATGATTGGGGAACTTAGGATGAATGGTCCTTACTTCGAATGCCTAGTGGTCGTGACTATTCAACTATATTTTCACTTGAGGGAGCAGCTCAATTTGCAGCCCAGATATTTGGATTAAATAATCCTTTGATAGGAACTAAACTCTGAGGAAGCATATTAAACACATGAGTTTCCTTGAAACAGACGGAGAAGAAAATCAGAGAATGCAGAAAAATACAATTCATTTTTAAAAGTGGAAAAGAAAAATATTCTAATTTACTTCAAAAAGTATTACCAATCAGGCTACAGAAAAGCTGATTCTAAACTAATCATAGAAAAATACTAATGAAATTTCTTATTTGATTTTATGTTAAAAAAAAAAAAAAGAGGCATGCTTAAGCATCGGGAATCTGGAGTTGTGACTGTTTACTTCACCAATCACTGATCTTGTCTTACAAAGTTGTTTTCCTTTCCGTTATTGTAATCACTGTATAAATTGACCTGGTTCTGCTCACCTCACGTCATTTCATATGTCTTCCCATGTTTCTTGGAATCTATCCCTTTGATTATTTCTTATGGTTCAATAATATCTTATTACTTTGACATACTATACTTTGTTCAGCTATTACCCAATTGATGGGCAGCCATGTGGGACTACAAATGTTTTTTGTACATGCAAGTCAATGCCTTCTGTCTTTGATATATACCTACTAGCAGTTTTCCAAGTGAGGGTGTCCATAGTTAAATGGCCTTTTAGATATAGTTGCAAATTGCTTTTCCAAACTGCTGGTTGGAAAAGCTCCCTCAACAATATATTAGTATCTCTCCCATAATCCCTTCAAAAATTGTCATATTCTATCTGATGAGTCTGAACTGGAAACTCAGAGTTCTTTCATTTTTATGAAAGCATTTTGTAGCATTTTTATATATTTGCTGATAGTTTGTCTTATTTCTTTTGAGATCTACATATTCATATCATTTGATCATTTTTCTACTAGAGAATGACTCTTATTCTTATGCAATAACATTAATCCCTACTTATTTTGTATGTGTAACCTTTATGGAAATAATTTGCTACAAAGATAGTTTTCCCATTTGACTGTTTCCCTCCTAATTACTCTGATTGTACTTGTGCAAAACCTTTTCAGTTTTATGTAAACAAAATTATCCACATTATCATTTATGATCATCTCTGTCCTTTGGTTAAAAATTCTTCCCCTATTCATAGTTCTGAAAGGTGTGGTTCCGCTCTTCTCTGTTAAATTATATTTCAAACTACTATTTCATATCATTTTGGAAAAATAGAACTCTGGTTCTATGGAAATTAGGGTATGATCAACTCATTTCTCTTTTTTTAACATCAACTTTTCTTCTCACCTTAATTTCACTCAATTCAACAAAATATTCATTAGCCACCTACTATGTGCAAACCGGAGCAGCTAGATAGCTCAGTGTATAGGGCACTGGGCCTGGAGTCTGGAAGACCTGAGTTCAAATCTGGCCTCAAACACTTTACTAGCTGTGTGACCCTGGGAAATTTATTTAACCTCTATTTGTCTTATTACACTGGAGAAAGAAATAGCAAACCACTCCAGTATCTTTGCCAAGAAAAATCCATGGATGGTAAAGAATCAGACACAACTGAACAACAGTATATGCAAACCACTGCACTAGGCACCAGGGATTTAGAAATAAAAACAGGATAATTCCTGTAGAGAATTCTCCTGTGAAAGGACAGACAACATTTATACAAGTAAGCAAAGACAGTTTTGTGGTTGTTGTGTCGAGCTATGATTTGATTGCTAAGCTCACGGTGAAGAGCTCCTTCTACTCATAAACTGGAATCCCATATATAACAAAATCTTAAAGAGTCACAACTGTGTGGAGGACGGATGCGAAAGAGAGAGGTTGGAGGCAGGGAGGCCAATTAATTAGGAGGCTTTTTAAATAATTAGAAAAAAATGAGGAGAGACTGACTTAGAATAGTGTCTGGGGGGAGGAAAGAAAAGAAATTAGAGCATATATGAGGCAAAGGAAGAGTCTGGAGTAATTGTATTACACTCTGAAATCTGGCCTGAGAAGCAGGTGTTATTAATGAAGGAGAAGGAGAAATACAAAAAATAAGTGAAAAAGCAGTTGTCCCAAGCAATAACTCTAGTTATTGAGTGATTGTAATGTGATCATTTATAATGACTACAAAGAAATAAAAAAGCATTAAAACATTCTTAATTACCAGATCATTTTGTCACTCTTCTCTCCCTCTCCCTCTCCCCCTCCATCCTTCTGTCCTTATCCTGCTCTCTCTTGCTCTGTCTCTCTGTCTCTCTCTGTCTCTGTCTTTCTCTGTCTCTGAAGCTTTCTGTCTCTCTGTCTCTCTCTCTTAAACACAGACACAGACACAGACACAGACACACACACACACACACACACACACACACCACAGTAGATAAAAGGTCAACTTTATAGCCAGGAAGTCCTGGGTTCAAGTCCTACCTCTGACACCTACTGGTTGTGCGACACTGGTCAAGTCCCCTAATCTCTAAGCACTATAGACAATTCCCTAATACTAGAAGTTGCAGAGAAGGTATTAACCTGCATTATGAGAGAGGATTTCCTTCTGTGAGCTTTACCTCTACTAGTTCAATCAAAGGTCCAGACTATCAATCTGCCTTTTGCCTAGGATATAATCTTCCCAAGCTTAAGTTAAACATGCTTGCTGTTCCTTAGTTTAATTGGCTATCACCTCTCCTTTCTCTACATCAAGTGGTTTCCTAGCAACCTGGAGAAATTAATTCTGCTAAGCATTTCTGTGAGCACCACATGGAAAACCCTGTGGTTAATCTAAGCTAATGATGGAGAGAGTATTGAGCAAGTGGAAGTAATAGGTCTGAAACACTGAAAAATCTTCCTTCATTCCCTTCACACACACACCCCCCAAACACACACACACATGCCCACACACACACACACACCCCACACCCCCCCACACATACATACACCCCCCCCACACACACCCCACACACACACCTCCACACATACCCACACACACACACGCATCCACACACACATGCACCCCACCATACACACACCCACACCCACACCTACCCCCCCACACACACACCTCCTCAACAAAGACTCCATGTAGATCTGCACACATCTGACCTCTCAGCTCACGGAAGCAGAATCAGTATAAACACATACAATTTAAACTCTGTGTGTGTGTGTGTGTGTGTGTGTGTGTGTGTGTTTGTGTCAACGGAATAGAGGAAGATTCTTGAGTGTTTCTGAACTGAGGCTTTATTCAGAGACAATTGGATTACAGGAAGAAATCACCTATCAGCAGCAGTAGCAAAAGATACCACTTGGGTGCAAAACTTCCTGGAAAACCACTAAAACCTGCCCTCAATTAGGAAAAGAATATATAAATGTTAGAGATGATGAGGAGATAATAATTGTAAAGTGCTTAACATGTTGTCTGGCATATAATAAGTGCTAAATAAATATTAGCTATTTTTTTTTTCAAATCCAGCCTCAAACATTGACTAGCTATGTGATCCTGGGAAAATCATTTAATTTTCCTTTGCTTGAGTCTCCTCAGCTATAAAATAGATGTAATAATAATACCTCCTTCGCTGGGTTGTTGTGAAGATCAAAGGAAAGAATAATCGTGAAGCATTTAGCACATTATCTGGCACATAGATAAATATTAGCTTTTATTATTACTTAAATCTAGTCTCAGACTCTGTGACCCTGGGCAAATCATTTAACTTCTATTTTTTGAAAACTGATTCTTAATAACCAATATCTTAGAGATTCAGAACTGTCCCCTCCCCTTCTTCCAAAGTCCTGACTTCAAGTTTTTGTTCAGATGGACGTTGGTCAGTCCCCACTCAAGCCTGCAAATAAAAGTGGGGAAATCCATGTTTTACTTAAGCTTAGGTGGAAACAGATTCTTTTGTCTGGATAGCCCAAAGCCAGGAATGGTTTGGTATAGTTGGGAGTCCTATTTTCTCTGTCAGGGTGAAATGATGATAGAGGAACATTAGCCCCTGTGGGAAGGGTATATAAATTGTGCAACCTAACCTCAAAAGGAGCTCAGTTCTGACTTCAGCTTCCATGCATGGACACATACATCCTGCCAGCTTTGAGAGAAATAAACATGGATACAACAGAATTCTGCTTGTCTTTCTTAGACTGAATTCTGAAGGTTGGCAATGTGCCTCAGTTTCTTCAACTGTAAAATAGATATAACCATACCTACCTCCCTGGGCTGTTGTAGCAATGAGAAGAGATAATAATCCTAAAGTGCTTAACACAGTGCTAAACCTTTGTAAATGGTTTATAAACTTTGTAAATGGCCTTGAAAAAAATTAAGCAAAGACCTATTCTGTTTTTGCATTCAGTTCCTGATCTGTTTGCAGTGCTCCTAATTTTATGTCTTCTGAACTGGAGTTTCTCCAAGCAAGAATGTGTACATTATTGATAATTACTAGGGATAAGTGTTTGTGCTTGGAGGAGGATAGGGGAAAGAGGTGGGGTGGTGATGCCCTACTCAGTTTTGAGGGAGAAACAAGTAGAGTCATTCTCTGCGAAGAAAGAATGTTTTCCTAAAACTGATGGCTCAGCGTCTAGGTCACAGACAGATCTGTTCTATAGAAATGAGGATTAGGAGATGGAAATCAGGGTTTAAGGGGGTGAGACTTTGTGCTGAATTTCTCCTGTCCTGTTTTATCACCTTTAAATGTGGGATTTGGTTTGGATGATTTTTCAGATTTCTTCTAGCACCAAAGCCTTTGACCTTAATAGAATGTAAGTCCCTAGGAATAGACTTTTTTTCCCCTTTATATCCCTAAGACTTAGCATTGTAGACATTTGATAAATAATGCTTGTTGATTTTTCTTTTGCATGCAAGGGATAAAGATTCCACTTGAAAATCCATCTGCAGTTCACCTGATCAAAATAATGGACTTCTTAACCTACTGTTCTCTCAAGAGGTAAAAAGGAGGGAGTCAGGCCTTCGTGGCAGTCTTGGGAAGTCATCTAGGTTTGCCCTTGAACTAGTCCAGATGCATGAAATTCTATCCTCTTTTTAAAAAGGGGGAGGATTTTAAAAGAATTACTCCTTTGTTGAAATCTCTTCCAGGATTACATAATAATCAGAAATATATGTTTTTCTCCTAAAACTGTCACAAAAACATTCAGGTTTACTGAACCTTCTTTGAAATATCTATGTTACTATGACAATTACTGTCAAATTACTGTTAAATAGATTAGATACTACTGTGAAATACCTAGCACTTAGAACTAGTGTCTAGCACATAGTAGGTATTTACTTAATATCTGGTTTTCTAAAATGTCAAATTGAACATTTTCATAAACTAAAATGCAAGATTAGTGTTTGAAAGGCCCCTGTACAATTTTAAAAGTCCTATGCTGCCCTCATGTGGCCAAACACGATATCCTTTTAATTCACCCTTTTAAAATGGGGTTTGGGGAAATTGAATGCACTAAATCAAATTAAAATGAAAAATTTTCAAATCACCAAAGTCAATTTACATAATTTTAACTGTTTCTGCATTGCAAGGTTGGTTGTTTTGTCAATTCCTCCCTGAAACAAAGACCCCTCTTTTCAACGACAATATTCTTCCAGTATGGTCATATGGCTATGTTCCATGTTTTTTTCCTTAGGTTCAGTTTTTTCTTCAATTTATCTGAAGAATCTAAAGATTGTCCAAAGGGAAATTTAGAGGCTTATGGTCAGTATATTTTAGAAATAAGGAATAACTCAGGAGAAGTGTTATGAAGACTGCCATCAGGGGGTTGGCCACATAGAAAGGGACATCTGATGGACAGAATGCCAAAGACAAACAGTTCCCAGTTCACCCTTTCAGCCCAGGATATGCAAGAAGACTGTCAGAACAGTGCAAGCTGAGGCAAACCAAGTCAGACAGAAGGGTCTAAGCAGCCCAGGGGCACTGCAGGAAGCAAGCCCAGACAGTACAGAAAGCCCCTTAGAAACACAACAGGACAAGACCACAGCCAAGTGGAGCTCATGTCAGGGCAAAGCAGGAAACAGAACCAAAGCAGTCAATCAGTCTGTCCCAGACTGAGAACCCAGGTAGCCCCAGGAAAACCACAGCAAGGAACAAGGCCAGACCAGCATCCAGGCAGCCCATACTGAAGCAGTTAAGAATAATGGTAGAAATGCCAGGACAGCAAAGGGGATAGGAGGCAAAGTATATGGAGTTTTACGGGAAACCTGCTCCCGACATAACCAACAGCAGTTGGTTGAGTCCTGTCAGGGTTACAGGCAAACACAAAGCCAACTCCAAGTTTGGGACTATGAAAAGAGGAGATCAAGGTCAAAACCCGAGTCAAGCCCACTAGGAGATGGAGACAAACCCCAGGAATTCTTGCAGAGGGCAGAGTCTTAGCCATCACATCCAGGACCAAGCAGGGATGGCCTTCTGTACAAAAGCATGTGAAGGAAAAGGCTGATAAAAACACAAAATTCTAATCCAGAAAATGAAACTAGAGACATAAGTAAACAGAAGACATTGATGAACACAAAAAAGAAATGCAATGGATTGAGGGAAACCCAGAAGAGAATAAAGCCACAAGTCCAAAGTAGGACCTTAGAGAAAAGATTGATTTAGCCACACCGATTACAGTAGATTAGCCCCTGGAAGAAACTGAAGTAAGAATTACAAACTGCAGTATTAAAGGAAATGAGAATTACTATGACAAGAATGGAAAGGAGGATTAGTAGTTTAAATGATGGGCTGGCAAACTATTATTTGTATGTAGCTAATATACTTAAATGTAAAAACCATTCTTCCTTGACTCATTGACCACACAAAAAATGGAACGGGAAGGATTTGGCCCCATGGGCCTTAGTTTGTTGTCTTCTGAGTTAAAACAGAAGGTTGCAAACCTATCATAAGAATGGATTCTCTAGAAATTAAAATGGTCCTAACAGATTGCAGTAATGCCACAAGACAGCAAGAAATACTAAAACAAAATAAAGATTTAAGAAAAATTTTTAAAAAACAGAAAAAAGTAAGGATATATAACATCATAAACAAGTGATCAGGAAAATAGTTAAAGGAAAGATAATCTAAGAATCATCAAACTGCATAAAAATTATTATCAAAAAAGTAAAATACCACATTCAACAAATCATAAATGAAAACTACTCAGATATATCAACCAATCAATCAACATTTAATAAACACTTACAATGTTCTAACTTCTGGGAATCCCAAAAAAGGGGAGGGGAGAAAAGACAGTCCCTGCCCTCATGGCGCTTACAATCTAGTGGAAGAGATTAGGACAAAAGTCCAAAATGAAAATAGAAATAATCTACTGATCACCTCCTGAAAGAAACCCCAAAATGAAAGCTCCCGAAATTATCAAAACCAAAATCCAGAGCTCCCAAGTCAAAGAAAACATGCTGCAAGCAACTAGAAGAAAAAGTTAAAGTACCAAGGAACCAGAACTGGGATCACACAAGACATGGCATCTTTCTTGAAGAGAATGATCTTGGAATACAATACTTCAAAAGGTAAAATACAAAATTTTCCACCAAGAATAACAGCTTTTAAAATTGAGAATAATTCTACAGAGTAAAATGGACCTTTAATAAAAGATTTTTAAGAATTCCTGATGAAAAGATCAGGGTTAAATAGAAGTCTTAAAATACAAATGCAGGAATCAAGAGAAAACTAGACAGATAAACACGTAGATTAGGAAGGGGCTATATAGTGAAGTCCTATTCTCAAATTGTTTTGATTTCTTTAATTGTGCTTTATATTTTAAAGTCTCTGCCCTACATATAGTTTGAACATTATGAATATTTAGTGTGGTGACAGCAATTAAAATAATTCTTCAATTTATATTTATCAAGTTTATATCTAGAAGGTTATGAGAAGTGTTCTGTCTGTAATCATAATCTACTTTCAGTAAAAATTATATGTTGATTCTCTTTGTAATATGGAGATTTGTCATCTTCTAATTTATAAGAGAGTGTAGGCTTTTTAGGTATCTGATAGAAGATTACAACATGTGGTGATATGTTGTGCCTTTTCCACTATTCTGTACATAGTCTACATCAATCTGTCTAGTGGCAACGTCCTGATCCTGAATTCCTATCATAAACCTTTCCATTTTTATAAACAAACTCACATGACTGTCTTGTTCAGTCCTTCCCAGCTGACATTTTATGGTTGTTTGCATGTGGATATCATTTATGGAATGCCTCCCACTTCTACTCTTGGATCTTCTTCTGGGCTAGGCTAGTCCAGTGGTTCAAATTTAGAATTAGAATGAAATGAGACATTTGGGGAACAAATACATCTTATACAAGAAAAAAAAAGATGACTTTGCTAATAACAACAGCCAAAAGGTTATGATTCCTAAGGTTAAAAATATACTAAGTCAAATAAAACTGCTACTCCCCAACTGTCCATAGGAAGACAGAAGGTATTCTCATAGGACAATGTGGAAATTATATATATATTTTTAAAATCTAATGGCCAACTTCCTATAGGCTGGGGGCTTTTTATGCCCAGGTGACAAGGAAGCCAACCCACTGATAATTCCAAGACCCACCTCCCATTCCCCTTAAAGGGAGGCTGCACCATAAAACAAGTGCTGCTTCTACCACATTTGTTTACATTTGACAAATTCAGTATCACATATGTTATCATCTTTGTTAATTGTCTTGTGGTCTGTTCGTTCTAAAAGTATTTCTGCAAGTTTTTAACCTTAATTAAATTTTTGTGTGTTCTGAGAATAATTATCAACCCCATTCTTTCCTTTAGGTGAGAAAGTGTTCATTTTCATCTTGAGGTGATGAGTTTTGGTTTTCATTAACACTGCATGGAATTTTGTTCAGTTACCTTCTAGATTCATTATCAGCCATTTTACCATGTCAAAAGTATATTTTAAGATTGATATTCCATAAGTATTTTTCCTGTTAAACTTTGATTTCAGGACTCCAGTCAGTCTGATAACATAATAACCTCAGCTTTCCCTTCAATAGACTTATGTTATATGGGTCTTGCCTTGAGAAGGCCAAATAGTTTGTAACCATTGGCCTCATCCATTGATCCAATTTTACCTATGAATTTAAGCTGAAAGCCTTCAGTCTCTGTTCTCCCCTGGTGCACATTAAGAATTAAAATTAAAACAGTACAAATGTGTATCAAGGCCAAATGACATTTTGATACCATCCATAAGATGAAATAGCTACTTAATGTGTTTTTCAGTGAAGTCATATAACTTGATGCCATATTTCTATATCAAGTGATTAATGAGGTGGTTTGGCTCTAGTCTCTCTTTAATTTGGAAGCCAAACCTAATTCTACTTAGGAGAGTTGATAATGAATTTGGGGACAGGCAGAACCATAATCCTTGAAAATTTGTGTTTCATACCAATCATTCTTGACATCATTGTGTTGGGGCATGTTTAAAATACAGAACAGGTTGTCATATAGGCATCTAATGCTCTATACGTTAAAGTCTATTTGATAAGCTAATACTATATGAATAATCCATTCATGAAGAACTGAGTCAAAGATTTTGTGACAACGAATAAAGACCCTATAAGCATTATAGTGCTTTGAGATAGCTTGTTTACCAATTACCTAATTGATTATAAGTTTCTCTTCATATGCCAAGTATTTTTTGATATACTCATTTTGTACTTCAAACAACATATTGGATTTATTTGTGTTTGTAGAATTACTTCATTATGCTAGCTAAAACTGCTTTGGATAAAATACATAGAAGTAATTAGTTTATTTTTAGAGAGGTCACTGGTATTCTTATCTATCATGGTTACCTTTATCTCATTCTTCTCATCTTTTTCAATGGAGTTCAGTTAAGAACAGTTACAACACAATTTACTTCTATTACTTTATATTTCATAGTTTTTATGCTATTGTACATGTGGACTAAATAACTTTATAGTTGAAGAAAAGTTGAAAGGAGACAGCGTAATTCCAATAAGAGTACAAGAGTTGTTATCAACATCATCATCATTTTTAGTAGTCTAAACCTGTGATTTCTCTAGCATAAGGAACTCAGCATGTAGAAAAGCCCTTAATAGATGCAGATTGTCAACTGATCTGTAATTTCGTTTAGAGAGTTGGCTGGAACACCTATGATTTCAGCAACTTGTCAAGGATAGCAAAGCTAATACATGTCGGAGCCAGACATGAACCCAGGTTTTCCAATTCTGTTTACTGTTCTCTGCTACTCCTGTGTCACTATCGCCACCATCACTGTCTTCATCATTATGGCATTATCATCATTATGAATGCTACAATCAAGAAAAAATGCATTCAACATTTGTTTTCATAGCTCACAAATCTTGATAATGGCAAATTTATGTTCTCTGGAAAAATGGGATCATGGCAAAATTAGTTTCTTGACTGCTGCTAAATTAATGCAGAAATTATAGTGTTAAACTAATCTGTCTAGGGTTTTCTCAGGCCCTTCAGATTGCATGTTGTATAAGGCTACAAAGAGAGTGCTAACACAATTTTGTCCAAGCAGTTAATAATGACTCTAAAACACACACATTAGTTGTGCCTTCATGGTAGATGAAACACTGCAGGGCTTAAATGTTAGCTCATTCACATTTATTCAAATGTCACCAGAAAAGAAATGGATTGAGATTACCATAGAAACCACTCAACATTTCAGGTGTTTCTTCATCCATTTTGTTCTATAAGCTGTGCAGATAATGAAGCCGTATTTTATGGTCTTTCATTAATTCCATTGTCATGCCTCTCTATTAGCAGTTTGTCTGCGAAGTTGACACATTCTCCTTTGTTTTGCCTTCATTGTCTGGCAGCTATGATCCCAGCACTTTACCTCCAGCTGAGAAACTGGAACAAGCAACTTCTTAAACAAATTTTGAGCTCTACGAATGGCTATGTGGGCAACGTGTCACCTCCTTTGGCCAAGAAAGTAAATTTACAAGCCTCTTACATGGCAATTTAAACAGCACAATTACTCCTTCTTGGTTTATATCATCAATCATGGAATTCCACTGCCACACAAGGTTAAAGGCAAATCCCATGTTGGTCATACGTTTTAAATTATATTTTATTTGCTTTTTCAATCAGCAAAAATCTACTTTATCATCCTCATCTCCCTCAACTGAGAACAACAACAAAAAACACCAAGCCCTGTTACCAACATACACAGTCAAGCAAAAATAAATTCCCCAAGCATGTCAAATATATATGACATATATGTGTGTGTGTATGTGTGAGCATGTATGTTGTATGCATATGTTTGTGTGTATGTATGTGCTTATATGTGTATATAAAATTCTTCATTGAGTCCTTTGCTTCTCCATCAAGAAGTGGGAAGAATGACTTATCAAGTTCTCTGGAAATGTGACCAGTTACCAGACTGATCAGAGCTCCTAACTCTTCTAAAATTATTTGTCTTTACCAGGGAATTTGTTTTGCCCAAAGAAAGAGGGAAAGGTCCTCCATGTGCAAACATATTTAAAACTACCTTTTTGTAGTAGTAAAGAACTACTTATTGAATGGGTAAATGACTTGTGGAACATTAATGTAAATGAATATCATTGTTCCATAAGAAACAATCAATATAAAGAATTCAGAGAAATGTGTTAAAAAATATTTTTAACTAATGGAATGTGATACAAAGTAGAATCAGAATAATAATTTACATGATGACCCAAATAATACTGAAAATATTAAAATTAAATATTAAAATAATATTTAAAAATTATTTAAATTAAATATTAAATTTTTATTAATTTAATAATATTAATATTATTAAAATATTAAAATAACAGAGCTTTGATGATTATGGAGACCAGTCAAGTCATTAGAGGATAAATACTGCAGTACGCTTCCTTCCTTTGGCAGAAAGGTGGTCACATATAGGTACGAACTAAAGCTTACATTGTCATAAATGGCCAATGTGCTGACTTATTTTGTTTGTGTGTATTTCTTTGTTACAAGGAAGATTCTGTGAAGGGAAGGGAGGGAAAAGATAATTAGAAGTCAGATGATTTTTTTTAAAGAATGCCAAACAAAACACTTTAAAATGTATCACATTAATAGAGACAAAAAAAACTATGGACAATGTAGACTATATCATTCAGATAACACTCTTCAATGGAAATAGACAAAGTGTGAGTTTCCCCAATAGCAATGGAATTTTTTCCTATGCTCTCAGGGAATGCCTTATACTTTGAACTTTTCCCAACAGAAAGAGATAGAGAGACCTCATTAGGACCTATTTCCACTACAAATTCTACATAATATCAAAAAATTTGTTTGGCTTGCCCTAGAAATTAGAGGAAACAAAAAAAAATTATTATTATTATCCAAAGAAGGTATTACAATAAGCAAAAGAGTTATCTTCAAATATTTTTTAAAAGATAATGTATGGAAGATATAGTACGTTAAACACCATAACGGATAAAGTAGAGAATTTTTTGTTACACTCATAAAAATAGTTGAATCTTATCTTTTTTGTATTGATATAAAGTATCATCTACTGTTTTAACAGGAATCAAATATGTGGGTACTTATTTACCTATGTATATAGTTTACATAGTATATACATATGTGTACAAGTACAATACATAAAATCATTTCATATTAAAGAAAATTATGCTCATTTGATTCACCTAAAACATACCTACCAATGACTTTCTATTATAATTCACCTGTGGAGCATCCTTTCTTAATAACCAATAATACTAAGCCAGCCTACTTGGACTCTATTTGCCCTTGTACTGTTTTTCCATTATAAAGATTTATTGATGGAAATATTTACCATGTCCATCTTTCACAGCACTAGGTTTTCTGGGAAGAAATCCAAATGTAAATCCAAGAAATGCATCTTGAATGACATGTATGATGTCATTACTTAATAGACTGTGAGAAAATGGTTTCTTGGTAACCATTTGCTTCTCTCAAAAAGGTTTTGGTCACTTTTTTAAAAAAGTTGATTTCCGTGGAGCTCCGTCAACCATTCCTTCAAAATTTTCATCTCTCATCACTTCCATTTTTTGAGGATCCATTTTAGCCTTTAATTTTAGCCTTATTGATTTCTGAAAGTTTATTTTTCAGACAAAAAAAATCTCTCTCACTTCAACAAACCATCTTGACAAAACTTTTCATTAAACCAAGTTTAACATTTACTAGTGCAAAGAACTTTCGTGGGGCAATGCAGTTGTTGTCATGTTTTTTTGTTCCAGATTCATTCTTTCCTTTGAGGCCAATGTTTTTTAATAAATATTGTTTTTCTTCCTCTGCTGTCTCATTTTTATCCTTAGTAAAAGAACAAATACTTTCACATGCCTCAAATACACAAAAGTTGGTCTTTTGATACTTAATGTTTCTCAAGAGAAGCTGAATGTTTTGAATGTACTTTGCTTCCTTATGATATGAATGATATGAATTATGATATGAATTCCCATACTGGTAGCCTAGATTAGAAACCAAAAGCTAAACTTGGTTTTTGGATATGTTAAGATCACAAACATGGTCATAATTTAGTAGGGTAGCATGGTGCACTGCCACTGGATTTGGAAAACCTAAGTTCAAATCCTCCCTCTCGTAGTTATTATTGGCGAAGTTACTTAGTCTCATTGAGACTCATTTTCCTCATTTGCCAAATGAGGGAGTTGCATTAACTGTCCTCTAAGGTCCTTCCAGTCAGTGCTGGTAGTAAAGGGCTCACACTGAAAACTTCACAACTTGAGGTTCCCTAAACTAGAGACTGATCTAGGCAACAGGAAACCTGATTCATCTTCCCTCAAACCCTTCCCTCTTTCTCATGTGGCCATAATGAAATAAGTAGTATTATTTTGTTTTGTTTTGAAAGTAGAATTTAATTTCTGAGATTTTTAAACATATGGCTACCAACAAAAATAATTTTGATGATTAACATACAAGGCATATTAAGAATTTAAGTAATGCCAACTAACATCTACAGAATAGAAAACAGGATTAGAAAATAATAATCACATTTACAAATGATCCTGATACCCACGATCTGCTCATATTGAGAGTTTAACTGCATGACTGAACAGAGGTGAATACTTCCAGGGAGAGTGATGTCAAATTATAAACACCTGGCTCTCTGGAGGGAAAAAAATATGCAGAATACACTACTAAATTTAATTTGCATTATTATATTTTCTCCGTCACTTTCCTAAATGCAGAAAATCAACAAAACAGTAAATCAAGCCCTCATTTGTAACAATTCACTGATTTCCAAGGTGTAAATGCTCTCCCTGAAAATTTAACAATCAACTTTCGTAGCTTGTTCAAGCTGGCTCCAGCAAATCATTTAACACATAGAAGTCAACTAGCAATGTCTCACTTACCACCCAGGGGTGGGGAACCTGTGGCCTCAAGGCTACATGTAGCCTTTTAGGTCCTCAAGTGGGGCTCTTTGATTGACTCCAAACTTCACAGAACAAATCTCCTTAATAAAAGAATTTGTTCTGTAAAATTTGGGCTCAATCAAAAGACTACACCCAAAGACCTAGAAGGCCACATGTGGCCTTGAGGCCACAAGTTCCTGAGCTTGCTCCTTCTTCTTCCCCCAAAACTACACCACACTTTTTTGTCTCACACTGCACAATTCATGCCAAAATTCATGGGGTGTTCAATAATTAGGGCAGTTGTAGTATACTGACTCCTATATTAATTTCCTCCAGGTTAGTACCTAGCTCGTCACCATCTCCATCTCCTACCCCAAACCTGCCTTTGAATGAGGGCTCTTTAATATTCACGTAGATATTCTCTCAAACTCCTGAACTTCTCATTTCCTCAACCTGCACAAATCTCATGATTTATTCCTTTACTCTACTTCAGTCACTTACCTGATCTTGTCGTGGTCCACAAGTGTTCCATTTCCCTAATTAGAAAGTCTGATTGTTCCCCTATCTGATCATTCCCTATTACTCTACATCTCTTTATCTTCACCCCTCCACTTCCTCCATCCCTCAGTATTTTCTCTATCCCTGCTCTGCCTTCACTTTTCTTTCTTTTCAAACTCAACCCAATAGTTAGCAATTTCAACTCTATATTCTTGAATCCTTTGTGAAGAATTCTTGTCATGCCCTTTTCTACTGACAAACTTCAGTTCTCAACTGCTCCTGCTATTTCATAGCTGTGCTAAGTGGGTATATCAGAAATTTATGTTACCCAATTTTAACTAGACCTTCACTGCATCAAGGCAGAATTGTCTATTCTTTCGTAGCTCACTTACCAAAGACTGTTCCCTGCTCAAGGTCCCTATATCTCCTCCTCACATTCTCTCTAAAATTAGGAAATTAGGACTTTACTTGTTACTTTACTTTAAAAATAAAATTAAGCTATCTGACATGAACTCTCTCCTCCCATTTTCTTCTTCTCAGAACCCCTTAACATCATCTCTCATTCTCTCCAATGTGCCACTTAGCTTCCCTGATTTCCTTTTACCTCAAGGGTAAAATATAAACTTTTTAGTTTAGCTTTTGAAGTCCCTATACAATTGGCCACAAGTCTATCATTCCTGGCCTTACTATCCCTTCCATACTCTGCAATCGAGCCAAACTGGCCTCCTCTTAGACATAACACTCCATCTTCTGTCCCCATGCCTTTTCATTGGCCATCCCCTATTCCTGGAATGCACTCCCTCTTTACCTCTGCCTCATATATTCTCCTCCTTTCTTTACCATGAAACTTAAACACCATCTTTCTTGATACAATGCCTTTTCTGATACCTGAAAGTGTTTATCTCCTCCATCCCCAAATGCCTTCTATTTATCTACTTTGGATATATTTGTATTTTTAATTTTATATCTATGCTCTATATGTATTTTTCTCATCCATTAGAATGTAAGCACTTTGTGAATAGGGATTGTTTCAATATTTACTGTATTTGTATCGTTAGCGCCTTAATAGATACTTAATGTGGGAAATGAATATTTCTCACTTATATTTAATTACTAATTATTGTATTGGGAGCAAGTTTTTCCCCTTTTCTACTTCCTCATCCAGAAATCAATCAGTATGGGAATTTTCTCTTAGAGATTTGACCAAGCCAAGATCTAATCAAACAGTATAAGAAATTCTAAGTTTAGGCTAATGTGTGTATTCCTGCCTAGGTGTTTGCTCTGAGAGGTCCTGGGAAATGTTGATTCTCCCTATTATCAAGAGAGGTGATATGGAAATTAAAGTCGCTTTGAGCAAGATTGGATTGACCCTAAGTCATGTCCCCCAAGATAGCCCACTTCTTATTTCATTAACCAATCAGGAGTGATTAGGCATCCCTCAGAACATCTCTTGTTCAAAGGACTTATAAACTGTGACCCTACCAGCATTAGGGGTCTGAGACAGCTAAATGACAATCCTTTTATTAATAACACAAAATGAACCCAGAAACCATGTCCCCCAAAACTTTTCAATTGTCACATTAATAAATAGCTAATAAATTAATAAATGCCTAATAGGTACTTCATAACTACTTGATTGATCAACTGATTGCATAGTAATGATTGATCAGGAAGCTCTGAAATTTCAGCCTTGAAAAATGTCTGTGTAAACGCTAAGCAACAGCCACATGACCAAAATGAATGTTGAACAATTCTACGTACTCCTATGTAGAACTAGGAGGAAAAGATAGACGTTTCAGTGAAACTTGTTTCAGTTCAATATTTCTAGCAACTAGACTTGACCAGAAATAAAACAGGCTGTTTTGTGGGGAAGTTTCTCATCACAGAAAGTATTCAAGTAGAGAGTAGAGTACTTTTCAAGTATATCCAAAAGGGTTAGCCTGCATCAGGTGGTAGGTGCCTTTTAATATTTTATGAAAACAAAATGAAAACAATTTCAGAAAAAAAATTAGAATTAAGAAGGACACGTGATGCCAAGAAAATATGGATGATGAGTATCTTTAAAGCACCCATAAGACACACATTCTGAACTCACTCTCCCCAACTCCCATTCTTATTAGTTTACAGAGATCGTGTGTGAAGCGTTTTGTAAACCTGGACTTGGTATATGAATATGCTATGGTATTATTTTTCATTTTAATTTTTAAATTTTTATTTTTAGTTCCAGATTGCTCCCTTCCTCCAGTCCCTCCCCTACCCATTAAAAAAACAAGCAATACAATATCTACTATATATTATTTGTAAAAGAAAGAAAAGGAAGAAGGAAATGGAAACATGGAAGGGAACATTCCTGAAAAATTCACAGCTGGAAAGAAATGACAAACAAGGAAAAGATGATAATCACTCATAACCTTAACATGCCACTGTAAGAAATAATGAAGAGAAGTGAAGAATCAACCTATATGCATATTTAAATTTTCCCATTCATTTTACTGTATTGGGGGTTTATGACCAGAACTTTCTCAGAAAGAGGTCCTAGAGGATTAAGCATGCTACCCACTTCCTGACAGAGAGAGCTGATGGAGTCAGGGTGTAAAACGAGACACAGTTTTACGAATGGGGCCAATGTGGAAATTTGTTTTGCTTGACGATGCATGTTTGTCAAAAGGTGTTCTTTTTTTAATCACAGAAAAGAGATTTTTGTTGACTGAAAAATAAAATGCAAATTTTATATATAATAACAATTAACTTTACACTATATACACATTTCATAAATATATTTAAATATATTATATAAACATAATTTCTAAATTTTAAGTAATATATACACACGTTGACTTGTATGTTGCTTGTTATATAATATAGTCATATTATGTAAATGTTATATAATGTAAATATTATGTGTAAATATGTATAAAAGTTTCTATAAATATGTAACAATATATAACCTAGTTGTACATCCATCATTTTATTTTAACATCTCATCTATTTAAAAATATTATTTGTATGTTTGCAATCACATATCCTAAAATCCTATATAATAAAATATAAATATATAAGGATTATATAAATATTATATGTAAGCCAATATTTATATAACAGATTTGCATACCATATGATTACAATAATATGGCATCTGTTGCATTTATATACTATATTTTATGTAATGTTTATGTAAAATATGTAATATATTGTCTATGAACATTCCATATTGCATATAAACATTTTATGGTGTAAACATATATTTATATATTATGTAAATTTGTGTAACTTACATATATTATGTAAATTTATATAATTTATATTTATTCAGTCCTATTCTACATGTTATTAATATTTAAATATTTATGAAAACAAATTAATACTACATAATAAATAAAATGTATTAATATCTAAAATATTTTTTATATCATTTTTATATGATCTACATTATATAATAGCCAGTATCTGTAATACATAAATAGTATACACACATAAAATAGCGCAGGCAGGGATTGAGTGACTGGCTCGGGGTCACGTGGCTAGTAAGTATCTGACGTCACATTGGAACTCTCGTCTTTTAACTCCAGGCTAGCCCTCCCCCCACAGCCCCACCCGGCTGTCCCCATAAATAATATATTTAAATATTATTTATACATTCTGTTTCATAATATATTTATTTAAGTAAATGTATTTATATGTGTGCTTAAATGACACGCATTAAATTTGTATTATTCAATTCATATATGCATATATACATTTATATTTTCATTAGCAGAATCTGCTTTAGATAAAAATTTACGATTATCCAATTACTGACTATTAAATACTTATTTAATAGGACTTGTTTGGCATAAATGCTAAATAAATAAAGTGTGCCCCGTCTGAATAGCTAAGTGCATCTTATATAAACAGATTAAAGTACTCATATAAATTAAATTAGATTTCATCTAAGTGAATGCTTTCGAGACCTGGAAGGCCAAGGCCGGGGAATCCGCAGCCGGGTGTGTCCGGCCAAAGCCGCAGGAAGAGCCTGGAGGGGAGCCCCAGAGGCCACGGCGCCTAGGCCAGGCGGCAGGCCGGCTGCGGAGCACCGCCCCCGGCCTCGGCACCGCCCCCGCCCCGCCCCCGCCCCGCCCCCGCCCCTGCTCCAGCTGGAGGGGGCGGAGCCTCCAAACCGAAAGGGAAAGAGGCCCGGCGGAACCGGGAGCGAGCCCCGCCCCGGGAGTCAGCCCCACCCCGGGAGCGAGCCCCCCCCCCCCGGGAGCCGGCCCCCATGAAGCCGCCCGGGCTGCGCTGGCTCTGGCTTCTCTGGGGCTGCAGCTGCTCCCTGGGCGCGGCGGCGGCCCCCTACAGCAGCCGCTCCAGCCTCGCGTCCGCCGCGGAGCGCAGCGACGAAGGCTCCGCCGCCTTCCGGGTACCGACCCCGCCACCCCCACCCCCTCCTCCTTCCTCCTTTCCAGCCTCGGCTGCCCGCTTCCCTTTCCAGTGTGGTTCGGGCAGGCGGAGGGGCGGGGCACGGAGGCGCCGAGATTGGCCTCGCGAGGCCGGCGTGGGGTCGTGTCTGAACATGCCCCTGGCTCTGTGTGTGTGTCTCTGTCTGTCTGTCTGTCTCTCTCTCTCTCTCTCTCTCTCTCTCTCTCTCTCTCTCTCTCTCTCTCTCTCTCTCTCTCTCTCTCTCTCTCTCTCTCTCTCTCTCTCTCTCTCTCTCTCCTGTCTCTCTCTCTCTCTCTCTCTCTCTCTCTCTCTGTGTCTCTCTCTCTCTCTCTCTCTCTCTCTCTCTCTCTCTCTCTCTCTCTCTTCTCTCTCTCTCTCTCTCTCTCTCTCTGTCTCTCTCTCTCTCTCTCTCTCTTCTCTCTCTCTCTGTGTCTCTCTCTCTCTCTCTCTCTCTCTCTGTCTCTGTCTCTCTCTGTCTCTCTCTCTGTCCCTGTCTCTCTCTCTCTCTGTCCCCTGTCTCCTCTCTCTCCTCTGTCTCTCTGTCCCTGTCTCTCTCTCTCTCTGTGTCTCTCTCTCTCTCTCTGTGTGTCTCTCTCTCTCTCTCTCTGTGTCTCTCTCTGTCTCTCTCTCTCTCTCTGTCTCTCTCTCTCTCTCTGTCTCTCTCCTCTCTCTCTCTCTCTCTCTCTCTCTCTCTCTCTCTCTCTCTCTCTCTCTCTCTCTGTCCCTGTCTCTCTCTCTCTGTGCTCTCTCTCTCTCTCTCTCTCTCTGTCTCTCTCTCTCAGTCTCTCTCTCTCTCTGTCCCTGTCTCTCTCTCTCTCTGTCCCTGTCTGTCTCTCTCTCTGTCCCTGTCTCTCTCTCTCTGTGTCTCTCTCTCTCTCTCTCTCTCTGTGTCTCTCTGTGTCTCTCTCTCTCTCTCTCTCTCTGTGTCTCTCTGTCCCCTGTCTCTCTCTCTCTCTCTCTCTCTCTCTCTCTTTGTCTCTCTCTCTCTGTCTCTCTCTCTGTCCCTGTCTCTCTCTCTCTCTGTCTCTCTGTCCCTGTCTCTCTCTCTGTCTGCTCTGTCTCTCTCTCTGTCTCCTTGACCTTGTTATCTGTTTCCCTCGAGCACACGCCTCGCCAGCCTCTACTGCCCCTTCTCTGCACACACTCCTCTCCCCTTTTCCTTCCTCCCCTCTCTTCCCAGGACAGAATGGGATTTTCTTTTTTAAAGTGGTTTCAAGGGCGTTTGCAATCAGCCACTCCAACCCTTTGATTTTGAAACCCAGAGAATGCCCAGTGCCACCTGGGCATTACTGGCACAACTGGGATCAAACCCAGGGGCCGCTGGCATCACATTGGGAGCCCCTGAATCATGAAATGTTCATCAAAACAGGTGCCGCAGTTGGGTTTTGTAGAAAGAGATACTCTTTGAGTAGTGTCCAGATGATTACGTTTTAAAGAGAGAGATAGCGGGACTAAAAAGTTCTGCTGCTCGAGGTCTTATTTTAGCCAAACATTTTAAGTCTTTGTAGTGTAAAAGATCCTAGATTTTAAAGGTGTTCGAGGACAACTGTTTTTCAATTGGGTTCAACTCTTGGTGACCCCCATTTGGGGTTTCTTGGCAAAGATACTGGAATGGTTTGCAATTTTCTTCTCCAGCTTGTTTTACAGATAGGAAACTGAGGCAATCAGGGTTGAGTGACTTGCTTAGAGTCACACAGCTATTAAGTGTCTGAAGCCAGACTGGAACTCAGGAAGTCTTCTTTACCCCAGGTCTGGCAGTCTACGTATGCACTATGGCACCACCTACCTGCTGTTCAGCTGCGGGGACTCCCCTCTAAAAGGCATTAGCCAAAGTGGCAAGTCATGAGCAACAGAGTCAGAATTTGAACTCAGGGCTTCTGACTCCCAAATCCTTGTTCTTTCTGTGACACCACTGTAGAATAGATGAGTGCTAAGATGACTTTCTGCCCTAAAACTAGTCTAGACTCAGGCTAGGACCAGGCTTCTTCAAGCCATTGAAGGGAGAACCCCACATGTTACTGAAAGATCTTGATAGGGGATCTTATGAAAAAGGAGTGGATTGAGAGGATGCTTCTTCAGGGAGTAAGATAGTAGTATTGAAATCTAGAGCAAATTTACTTCCACTCTTCTGCTAAGGGATGTTTAATCCAAAATATGGTAAGAATGTGCATGCACCCTAATCAACGGAAAGTCTCTTCTGTGAATCATATCCACTTGTCTGGAACTAGGGCTTTCTAACTCTATGGCCACTAAGTTGTCTCAACTACATATTAGATATTTATCATACAGATATATGTGTGAATCTTTATCTATCTGACTAGAATACTATTAAATGTATAGGTGGTATTTGGAAAAAAAAATTTAAATGATCAATATTTAGCGCTTTTCAATGCTTCTGAACCCAATTCTCCAGTGGAAGTATATTTTTAAAAACTATGTTGTCATCACAAGACTAAATGAAAAATTCTTCTCCAAAGGAGTGATGACAGTAAAGTGAGCTTCTACTGAGTTCCTCTCCTGGCAGCTACCTCCCTGGAATGCTTACTGTCTTTCCTATGGATTATGGGTAATGGAGAGACAGGGGGTGGGGAGTGAAGTGTCGAAGGGGGTAGAAAGGGAGGGAATGAGGTCAGAGAAGAAGCCTTTTCTCTCCCTATAACCAACAACATTCACTAAA